>NC_132876.1:81353260-81653260 GCF_048164855.1 Canis lupus baileyi | reverse complement strand
TAGTAGAGGCGGCTACCTGAATAGAATTTGGGCTCCAGGGACAGGTGGGAGCGTACTCCTTCCTGGTGAGGAAGGTTCCAGAACCAAGAGGGCAATTCCCTGCTCATACCTTCCCTGTTTGGAAGAGATATGAGCTGGTGAAAAACGGCCATATATCTACCTCCCTTTCTGAAGTTTCTCCCCACAAAGGCTTTCACATTGTTCACAATGTCCTGCATGAGCCCTGGGGAAATTTCCTGATCTGATGTATTTACAAACCCCTAGTTGCTCAAGGTTTTCATTTCTTTAGCTCTCATTTTGGGATTTTTTAAAAAGATTTATGTATTTATGATAGACATAGAGAGAGAGAGAGAGAGAGAGAGAGGCAGAGACACAGGCAGAGGGAGAAGCAGGCTCCATGCACCGGGAGCCCGACGCGGGACTCGATCCCGGGACTCCAGGATCGCACCCTGAGCCAAAGGCAGGCGTGAAACCGCTGAGCCACCCAGGGATCCCCTTGGGTTTTTTTTTTAGAGGTTTTTCAAACAACAATTTAGAAAAAAAATGCAGCAATTGAAACAAAATTATTTCCCTTCTGGGGAACATGAACTCCTCTCCTCATGCCTCCCCAACCCACTCCCTACTCAATTTCCTCACTGCAGGTAACTACTCTCTCTCTCTCTCTCATGCATGCACTCATGCACTGAATCATACAGATTCCTTCCTCTTGGGTTGAAGAACAAATAAATCAGTTGCTTTTTTAAAAATTGGACTTGGCTTAAACTGGATTTTAAATTTTGTCAAGGTAATGTTTGTAAAATTGAAACAAAACTCATACATAAAAACACTAAAGCTAAAAGACAGAATCATGGAATGAAAATGATAAAGTATTCAAAATTCTAGCAGTGAACGGAATCAGTTGTATTTTTGTATTTCCCTTTCTACATAGGGACTAGCATTGAATTAATTAATTAATTCATTATTGAGAGTCAAGTAAGCAGTATTCAAGATGCTCAAGATGTTGGGGACAGAGCAGTGAACAAAACAGACAAGACTTCAGTCCTCATGGGGTTCAACTCAATAAATATATAAAATATGAAATATATGTCAGATTGTGATAAGTACTATGAAGGCAGAGAAAGAAGGGTAAGGGGTAGACTGACAGTAGTGTGTTGGGGGGCAATGCTATTTCAGAGAGTGTGGTCAGGGAAGGCCTCTGCTGGGAGGTAATATTTGAGCAGTGGCCTAAATGAAGTCAGGGAAGGAGTGAGGCATGTACTTGAGGAAAGAATGTTCTTACGCAGAGGCATCGGCAAGTGTGATGGTTCTGAGAGAGGATTGGCTTGCCATAGTCGATAGCAAGAATAGCATGAAAACTAATGTGGCAGGAGTAGAATGAATAAGACAAAGAAGGGTAGGAAATGAGGTTGAGGAAGGAGCCTGGGGCCAGGTAACTGGCTCATTGTAAGGACTCTGGGTTTAATTTTAAGAGTGATGGAAATAAACTCTGTGTCTACCATGTGTCTAGTGGCAGCCAGAGTCTAAAAAGTCTGCTCTGTGATCCTTGCCTTCAGAAAGCTTTCAATCTGTCCATTTAGGGAAATAAACCAGAATTACAGGAGACTTGAAAAGGGGTGTGGATTCTTGTTATCTCACCTCTACTTGGTCCTAATCTTTCTTCTTTTTAAAGATTTTATATTTATTCATGAGAGACACACAGAGAGAGGCAGAGACATAGGCAGAGGGAGATGCAGGCTCCCTGTAGGAAGCCTGATATGGAACTCGATCCCAGGACCCCGGGATCACGAGGTGAGCCAAAGGCAGATGCTCAATCACTGAGCCACTGAGGCGCTCTACTTGGTCCTACTCTTTCAAGCCACTGTTAGTAGAAAAGAGCTCCAAAGGAGAAAGAGGCTTGCCCCCTAAGCCAATTTGAGAAGATTCTCCCACTTTAGAATTTAGGCATTTTTATCTCAAAAACACAATGTTTATTATGCGTTCCAAATGGTAAAACATTTCATACTCATAACAGCCCTATGAAGCAAGCACTACTATCATCATCCCCATTTTACAGAGGGGAATATCAGAAGCTCAGAGCGTAACTTGCCCAAGTTACTTGAGTTACTTGCCCAAGATCACAGAAGTAGAAAGCCACAGAGATAGTATTGAAACCCGGGGCACTTGATGGGATGAGCACTGGGTGTTATACCATATGTTGGCAAATTGAATTTAAATGAAAAAATTTTTAAAAATTAAAATAAAAAGAAACCCTGGAAAGCTTGGCTCCAGAGCCCAGGATCTTAACCAGGATTCTAACCTGCCTTGCCTACAGGTAGAGATAAAAGGATGGGGAGGGAAGGAGGATGAATCCAAAGCTGAGAATAAAAGGGAAAGCCTCCCAAATGCTCTGGGTGACCAAGAAGAGTGCTGGAGGCCTATAAGAGACTTGTGAGGGAAATATACTGAATTAGCCATGGGGGAGAACTAGAGGAGCAGGCTGTGGGATATCACATCCATTGGGGAGTCCACAAGGAGTGTGAATGCACAGCATTCAAGCAAGAGGGCTTTGACACTGGAGACATATCCTATAGAACACTGAGAGGCCACAGAACTTTAGAGTATCCTCACCTGCCCAGTACACAATACATAACATCTAATAACCTGCGGGCAAAGAAATCTACACAAAGGAGGTCATGTTTGAGGTCTGGCCTTAGAGGAAGGGTAGGGATTGACCCAAATGAAAGGTATTCCTGTAGAAGAAGTAACATGTGAAAATCATGGAAATGGGTGGAAAAAAAGGTTCTGAGAGTAAGATGTGAGAGGAGGGGTGTTGAGAGGTAAGGCTAGAGAAGGAGGCTGGACACAACTAATGTTAATGGGTTTGGATTTTCCCACAGGCACTGAGGAGCCAGTGTAAGATTTTAAGTATGACAGTGGCACGACCAGATTTGCATTTTGGAAAGATGTATTGGTTGGTATTTTGTAGGGAAAAAAGAGGCAGGTGGATCACCTAGGAAATAAATGTTATAATCCAAGTGATCTCTGATTCAGGGATAGAGTGGAGAGGTATATTTGAGAATTGTCTTGTCTGGGAGGTAGAACCAATAAATCTTGGTGTCTTACTGGACAGATGTGAGGAGTAAACAAGAGGAGGGAGTCCAGAATGTCTGCCAGATTTCTCACTTCAGTAAATGATTCAGCCTGTCACCAATACCAGCAGAAGAATGGGGAGAGAAATCAATCCAATTTTGCACAAGTTGATTTTTAAGTATTTTTTTAAACAATACTTACAGAAGGCATTCCATTCCAAGAGTACAAAGGCATAAACAATAAAAAATGGATCCCCCCACACTCCTGGGGAAACCACTGTTAACATTTTCTTGTTTATCCCTGGGTAGCAATATGGTATAGTATTAAAAGATTTATTAGCTCTGGAACCAGACTATCTAGATCTGAATCCATCACTGCTAGCTGTATGGTCTTGGGCTAGTTATTTAACATCGCTGCCTCACATCATCTGTAAAATGGGAATTTTAATAATAGAACACAAAAAACGCACATGAGAATAATGTTCAGAAACTTGATGTTTGTGTTTAACAATATATCTTGGAGATAATTTCATATATGCATGTACTTTTCCACAAATTTTTAATAACTGCATAGTATTGCACCATGCAAATTTTGTTCAGTTTTTTTTTAACCTTTATCCAATTAATGAATACTGAGGTTGTTTCTAATTTTTTCTTTTTTTTTTGGCTCTTACAAATAATGCTACAGTGAATATCTCTGTCCATCTTCACACACAGAGATGATTATATCTATTAGACGAAGTGGAATTACATTCCACAGAATATGCGAATGTTTGTGATAAAAAGTCTCCTGAAATCCAAAGAGGTTATGCTAATTTGCACTTCAACCAACAATGTATTACAGCAATGCTTTTCAAACTCTAATGTGCAAACAAATCACCTGGGGATCTCATTAAAATGCAGATTCTGATTTAGTAGATCTGGGTTGGGACTGTATTTCTAACAAGCTCTGGGTTGATACAGATTCTCCTGTAGGTCCAAGGATCACACTTTGAGTGGCAAAGTATATAGTAAGGTGTAAAAGTGTGTTTCTCTACATGCTTGCAAAAAATAATGTATACTGAATGCTCTGATTTTTGCCATTCCAATAGGTGAAAGTTGCATCTTAAGGTAAGAGTTGTTGCTTAAGATGACTGTTGTTGAGTATCTTTTCATTTATTTTTATAGACCAACATTCTTTTTCTTTGGACTATTTAGGTCCTTTTTTCTCTTTAATAATGGTTTGTTGGTATTTTCCTTAATGATTCTCAATCTCAATAGCTCTTTATATATAAAGGGAACAATCTCCCTTACAGATCCAAAACCTTCTTCCCAGTTTTTTGTCTTTAGATTTTGTTAATGCGTTTTTGTGCTGCTCTACATTTTAACTTTGGTATAGTCAAATTTATTAATTATTTCCTTTATGGTTTCCTTTGTATCTTGTTTAGAAAGACCTTTAATATTTCAAGATAAAATCATATATTAAAAATCATATACTAGGGATGCCTAGGTGGCTCAGTGGTTGAGCATCTGCCTTTGGCTCAGGGTGTGATCCCCGGGTCCCAGAATTGAGTCCTGCATCAGGCTCCCCATAGGGAGCCTGCTTATCCCTCTGCCTATGTCTCTGCCTCTTTCTGTGTGTCTCTCATGAATAAATAAATACAATCTTTTAAAAAATCATGTACTAAACTCTGGTCTTTGGATAAATTTCTAGACCCAATTATGGTCCATTGATCCACATTGGTCCACATTGGATCCATATGGTCCACATTGATTATTCATGTGCCAGTTTTAATTGCCGTAGTTTTATATGTTTCAAAAGGACTGGTCTCTTTCTCCTTTATTACTTTTCTTTTTCAGACCTTTCCTGACTAATCTTATAGATTTATATTTCCATATGTACTTTAGAATCACCTTGGGCATGCTAGATTATGATGTATCTGGGAGACAGCCTGGTAGAGAAGTATAACATTCAGTTGAATCTAGAAACTAGGAGTGTGGTCTTCTCTCTGTGTGGGTATCTGGGAATTATTAGTAGTACCTGAAGCTTCTCAAGAAAAGTTCATAGAATGGGAAAGAGGGCCTGAGACAGAATTTTGGGTTAGTGGTCCTCAAAGTTCAGTAACTCAGACCAGCAGCACCAGCAATACCTGAGAACTTCTTGGGCCCTAATTGGATCAGAAACTGGGGGGAGGGGCACCAATAAGTTCCTTAACAAATCCTCCAGGGAATTTTAATGCACATTCAAGTTTGAGGACCACTATTTTAGGGTATACCAGTAGCTAGGAGACACATTAAGGAAAAAGAACTGAAAATAAGCAGTAGGAAGAAAACCAGGAAAAAGAGATATTTAATAATCAAAGAGGAGAAATTTCCAAAAAGAAGAATTCAATAAGGCTAATATTTATTAAGCAACAACCACTTCCAAAGGGCTTTATATCATCTCATTCACTCATCTCATTTACTCATATGACTCCACAAGGTTATAGAAATCTTCTCACAGATGAGGAAATTGTGATTAAGTAACTTGCTTAAGGCTGGCCAGTTGGTAAATGATTTAACACCAGTGCTATTATATATCAATGGCTACCTTCCTTCCTTTATACTACATTGCTGAAAAAGTCTATTAAAATTGCCCATTAAAAAGGGAAACGTGCTCCTTCCTTTTTTTTTTTTTTTCAACCTGGAGGACCCGAATGCATCTTGGAACTAGAAGAGTACTGTGGTAGTGGAAGAAGCCAGACTGCAGTGAGGAAATGAGAGGCAGGAAAGGGAGACAATGAACATAAGAATACTTTTCAAGAGCCTAAGGAGCTACGCTGTGAAGGCAAAGAGAATGGTAGTTGGAGGAGGATTAAGGTTAAGGGCAGATGATGTTTTTAGGAGGAAGCGACCACCTAAAGATACTTATGTGTAATTGAGGCTAGTTTAGATTGCAAATATCATTCTATGGGTTTAGAACAATCTTTGGTCCTGATCTCTCATCTAAGCACCACATCAGTTCTACCTACCTGGCAGTTCAACTGTCAGTTGAATCTCCACATATCAATCATCTCAAACTGAGAGAAAGCCAAACAAACATTGGCATCAAGCCTACCTCTTCCTACTTTATCTTTTAAAAAATCTTGTTTATTTGTTTGCTTTAAATCTTTAAAGGTCTGGGGATGCCTGTGTGGCTCAGCTGTTGGGCATCTGCCTTTGGCTCAAGGTGTGATTCTATCAATCCTGGGATTGAGTTCTGCATGGGGCTCCCCACCGGGAGCTTGCTTCTTCCTCTGCCTATGTCTCTCTGTGTCTCTCATGAATAAATAAATAAAACCTTAAAAAATCTTTAATCTTTAAAGGTTAACCTTTTAAGGTTACTGGCTCAAACCTTGTAACTACCATTTACTTCTCTTCTTTAACCTGTGTACTGAATCAGTCACCAAGTACTGGTTTTGAAATATCTCTGCCATTAACTCTTCCAGTCTATTCCTACTGTCACTACACTACATAAGCAATCATACCACATGGTCACCCTACATCCAGTCAACCCATATCAATTTCCCACAAACATCAATTTCATTCCTATTCACCTACTTACAATCCTGTAATAGCTCCCCACTGTTCTAGTTTGCTTTTCTGGGCTTTTTTTTTAAAGATTTATTTATTCATGAGAGACACACACACACAGAGGCAGAGACACAGGCAGAGAGAGAAGCAGGCTCCATGCAGGGAGCCCGACGTGGGACTCGATTCAGGGACCCCAGGATCACACCCTGGGCTGAACGCAGACACTTAACCACTGAGCCACCTAGGCGTCCCCTTTTCTGGGCTTTCTATAGATTATTCAAATTTTCCTCTTACTAATTCCCTACATAAATCTGAAGTTGGATGGGCTTCCTCAAGAATCTCCACACTTACATTTCTCTCCATCCTCTCTTTATGCCTTCCCACATATCATTTAAGAATTCAGCCAACCTCCTCACCCCTCTCTTTTTTGCAATTTCCTTGTGATGCTCTTCTTCCAATTTTCATAATCACTTGCTGCTGGTATCACTCATTTAGACAATCATATATTTCTTTGCTCAACCATTTTACCTATATATGTCTCATCTCCCTCCACTAGAGTTCAGAGCTATATCATACTTCTATGATCACCACCACACTGCTTAACATATTGTTAAGTACATGCTAGGCACTCACACTCAAAAGTATTTATTAAATCAATGAAATTATTAAATCATGGGAACTTGCTCTTTAAAGAGGTATTTGGTAAATTAATTTTTGGAAAGTGCCTATTTCTTTTTTAACTTTCAAATGCCATATTTATTTTTTTCAAACGCCATATTTAAAACAGTACATATTCACTGGCGATATATCCCGTATCAGGTACTGTTCTAGGCATTTTTTTTCATGAAGTACCTATTTCATCTTTACCAGATCCCTGTAAGGTGGGAAATACAACCCTGAATTACTCATAAGGACAAGACTATGATATGGTTAGAGGCTTGCCTAGTATTTCCACTATTTCCACTGAGTACTCAGAATCTACACTTAAAACCTCCAAGTCCGGGCAGCCTGGGTGGCTCAGTGGTTTAGCGCCTACCTTCATCCCAGGGCGTGACCCTGGAGACCTGGAGACCCTGGATCAAGTCCCATGTTGGGCTCCCTGCATGGAGCCTGGTTCTCCCTCCGCCTGTGCCTCTGCCTCTCTCTCTGTTTCCTCTCTGTGTATTCTCGTGAATAAATAATAAAATCTTTAAAAAAGCAAAACAAAAAAAACCCTCCAAGTCCATTGCTCTATTCTTCATAACAGATTCCTTTCTTTCCATTTTTATCTTTAAAACAGAGTCCCATGGTTCTTAATTAAATCATACACATTATTTTTTCTAGAGCCTTGGTGTAAGAAAAATTCTAATTAACAAAATAGGTAAATAATGTATATATTTATATCTCAAGTTTAGTGTCTAATTACAGTTACTATGAGTAATGAGAGAAAGTACTATTGTGTCTCCAAAGTAAGTCTGTGCCACAATGCAAAGGGAGATGAGATGCAGCAGTGTGCTGTATTAACATTCATAATTATGCATCTTATGTTCCAAGAATGAATTGTTGTTTAACAGCAAGGGAAAATGACAATAATAAGAATTATGGCAAAAGCACATAAGGTTAATCAACATATAATCGACTCACAAATATGCACATTTTAGATGTTTTCTTTTATTGGTGTTTATGATTTATTATTTAGAAACACTGTAAACTAATCTACCAGAATATATTTCCCTATTAAAGATCCCTGAAATGAAAACATGCACACATAAAGTGAATTAATTTTTTATGACACATAGTAGATATATCACTTAAGGAGATTTTGTTCCGCAAATGCAATAACCTACACATAATGAGGTGTCGACTTCTTCAGTGATACTTAGTCTAAAACACACACATATATATATACAAACACACACTTTGGGGGCAATTTAAGCCTATTGGGAGAAAAAGACTAGATTAAAAACTCTTTTTTTTCCGTATCTCCTAATGCATGCTTTATTAAATACAGCACACCCCAAAGAAACAGGAGGAATGCAGAATACAAATGACAGCATTTTCCCAGTGACTAAGATTGACTCTGCTTCAGGTCAGGAAAGAAGACACCTTCACCCACCAGATAGCTATTGGATGTCCTGATGTAAGAAACCAACAACCATCAGTTAGTTGCATACATCCACACCTAGAACTTTAACTCTCACCCTAAGAGCTAATTAACTCAGTTTATTCTTCCATTGAGGCTAGCAAGCATCCCAGGTCAAGGCAAAGTTAAAGCCTGGGTGACTGGGAAAGACTCAATTATTCTCTCAGACCAATTTACACTTGATTTTGCTCTGGGCTTTACTGGGATGCAAGGTCACAGCTGAGGACAATACAGGGTGAGGTGAGGGAGAAAGCATGCACAGCCTAAGGATTTTTAAAGTCAAACCAGGATTTCTTGAAGATCTCAATTGAAACATTCAATTTAAAGCCTCTGAAAATATTACTGAGACAGAAGCAAAGAAAGTAGGCAGGCAGGAACCAGCTGAGGTGTTTAGAGAGCAAACTAGAATCAGATAGACCTGGTCGTAAGACAGTGAATGTGACAGTTACCTCTTTTCTTTGTACCTCAATCTCTTCACCTGCAATATGGGGATATACTTGTCCCAATACCTCATAAGAGATCCATCATGATTAAATGACATGATGTACTTGAGAGCTGCTAGCACTGCATCTGACCCCATAGTAAGTGCTGGGATAGAGGGACAGAACTAACATTTACAGAGTGTCTATTACATCTGAAAGGAATCATGGTGCTGCCTGACCCTCTTCAAACTTAGGTGGTAGGCACCTTGGTGGAGCCTTTTTGCCTGACTCCAAATTCCTAAGGAGAACTCAGTTTTCCTTTACTGGTATTAACATTTTCAAACCAACTATTGGGTAGAGGACTGAAACAGCACTATCTTAGTGAACTATGGAACTCTGATAGTCCCAGTGACTGGAATTCACCAAAACTTAGAAATGTTGATACAGGGAAAATAAGTGGGTTCTGGAGTCACATACAGAGACTGGACTTGGGTCCTAGCTCTAACACTTATTAGCTATTTGGCTTTAGACAACTCACATGTTCATTCTGAGTCTTGGTTTCTTCACATGATACACATTTTGTAGAACTGTGGTGAGAATGTAAGGTGCTATCACTATTATATATTCATGATCACACAAGGTCTCAGGCCAAGCAAGCTGCTCAGATTCTGGGATATAATACACAAGCAACACAGAGCAGCTTTCTCTGTCCAGCTATGGGAAACCAATGGCCATTGGAAGGGATAACCCTGATAAACAATTGGGAGGGGAGAAGAAATTCTTTTTCCTATGGCACAAGAAGGACTTTCTAGCAATTTTTCTTCTTTTGGAGGATTCATCATAGTAGTGATCCTGAATCACATATAAGAGATCAGCCATAATCCCTACTCATCCTTAGACTTTCATTAATTAAGCACCATGCTTCTCCCAAGAAGTACAGAGTAGCAAAGAATCACACACACACACACAAGGAGAAGGAAAGATATTATAAGAGAACAATTCCCTTTTTATAAAGATTTTTATTTATTTATTCATTCATGAGAGACACAGGGAGAGAGGGAGAGAGAGAGAGAGAGGCAGAGACACAGGCAGAGGGAGAAGCAGTCTCCATGCAGGGAGCCTGACGTGGGACTCGATACCAGGCCTCCAGGATCAGGCCCCGGGCTGAAGATGGCACTAAACCACTGAGCCACTTGGGCTGCCCAATTTCCTAATCTCATACAAAATTCATGCAAAAAACTAGTTTTTAATTTTTATTCAAAATGTTCCATTCTGTTGGAAGGGCCATGGGTACTTTAAGGAATCTATTCCTGAAATGCAAAGACGGACAATTTCAGGTAAGTAACTTTTACTGTGTATACATTTAAGTCAAACAAATTTTATGACTGGGAAAAAGACAAGGGCAGGTGATGTCTTACTCTTTCCCTTAGGTAGAAAACCTGCTCTGTATAACTTCTCAAAGACTATTCAAAGGCATACTATTTACTTTATACTTAACAAAATTGAAAGATATTCTGTACCCTCACTACAGGGGGAAAAAATGGAAGAATATATCTTTTGCATTAGGAGCCAGAGACATAATCATTTTTAGCTGAACAAGGATGCTAGAATGGCCAACCAATGCTTTCCCTTTGATTAGTTGGAAAGCAATCAATGCACTCTTGCTAGATTGGAGCTTTCACTCAAAATAGAAACTGGCCTGAAGTCCAGAAAGCTGGCAGTTCAGAGACAAATCCCCAGAAGAGATCTTGACACTTGCACTGAGATCCAGGTTTGACATACTCATCAGGACCTAAGTTTAAGACTAGGTCTTGCAGAAGCTGTTAAGTAATAAAAACTGGTAAAACATATTGACCATCTTTAGGATTCATACATTTCTTTCATCAGCTAAAAGAAATACTTTTGGTGCTTAAGGTTTGCTTAGTTTATTTTTTTAATAAAGACATTAGAATTTTAAGAAGACTATTTGGTGAGGTGTAGTTTTAGGTTTACAGCAAAATTAAGAGGAAGGTACAGAGATTTCCCATATATCCCCTGTCCCCACAAATGCATAACCTCCCCCATTGTTTACATCCCCCACCAGAGTAGTACATTTGTTACAACTGATGAACCTACATAGATACATCATAATCAAAGTCCACAGTTTACATTAGAGTTCACTTTTGGTGTTGTACTTTCTATGGGTTTGGACAAATGTGTAATGGCATGTATCCACCATCAGAGTATCATACAGAATAGTCTCACTACCCTAAAAATCATCTGTTGTCTGCCTTTTCATCCCTCCCTCCTTCCTCACTAACCCCTGACAACCACTGATCTTTTAACCATCTCCACAGTTTTGCCTTTTCCAGAATGTCATATATAGTTGAAATCATAGAGTATGTAGACTTTTCAGATCAGCTTCTTTCATTTAGTAATATGCATTTAAGGTTCATGGCTTGATAGCTTGTTTCTATTTATTGCTGAATAATATTCCATTATTTATCATGGTTTATCATAAATACATGGTTTATCCATTTGCCTATAGAAGGACATCTTGCTTGCTTTCAAGTTTTGGAAAATATAAATGAAGCTGCTATAAACACCCATGTGCATGTTTTTTTATGTGGACACAAGTTTTCAACTCCTTTGTGTAAATACCAAGGAGTGCAGTTGCTGGATCATATAGTAAGAGTACATTTAGTTTTGTAGGAAACCACCAAACTGTCTTGCAAAGTGGCTGTACCATTTTGCTTTCCCACCAGCAATGAATGAATTCCTGTTGCTCCACATCCTTGCCAGCATTGATACTGTCAGTGTTCCATATTTTGGTTGTTCTAATAAGTGTGTAGTTATATCTTATTGTTTTAATTTGCATTTCCCTGATGACATATGACAAGAAGCATTTTTTCATATGCTTATTTGCCATTTGTATATATATTTTTTGGTAAGTTGTCTGTTCAGGTTTTTGGCCCATTTTTTTATTGGAGTTCAATTTGCCAACATATAGCATAACACCCAGTGCTCATTCCATCAAGTGCCCCCTCAATGCCCATCACCCAGTCACCCCAACCCCCTGCCCACCTCCCATTCCACTACCCCTTGTTCGTTTCCCAGAGTTAGGTGTCTCTCATGTTCTGTCACCCTCACTGACATTTTCACTCCTTTCCCCTTTATTCCCTTTCACTGTTTTTTATATTCCCCAAATGAATGAGACCATATAATGTTTGTCCTTCTCTGACTGACTTACTTCACTCAGCATAATACCCTCCAGTTCCATCCACTTTGAAGCAAATGGTGGGTATCTGTCATTTCTAATGGCTGAGTAATATTCCGTTGTATATATAGACCACATCTTCTTTATCCATTCATCTTTCAGTGGACACTGAGACACTGAGGCTCCTTCCACAGTTTGGCTATTGTGGACACTGCTGCTGTAAACATTGGGGTGCAGGTGTTCTGGCGTTTCACTGCATGTGTATCTTTGGGGTAAATCCCCAGTAGTGCAATTTCTGGGTCATAGGGTAGCTCTATTTTTAACTGAGGAACCTCCACACGGTTATCCAGATTGGCTGTACCAGTTCACATTCCCACCACCAATGCAAGAAGGTTCCCCTTTCTCCACATCCTCTCCAACATTTGTTGTTTCCTGTCTTGTTAATTTCCACCATTCTCACTGGTGTGAGGTGGTATCTCATTGTTTTGATTTGTATTTCCCTGATTGGCCCATTTTTAATCAGATTTTTTTTATTGTTGTGCTTTAAGAATTCTTTGTGTATGTGTGTGTGTGTGTGTGTGTGTGTGTGTGTGTATAAATTCTTTATTTAAATTCAGTATAGTTAACATATATTGTAGTATTAGTTTCAGGGGTAGAATTTAGTGATTCATCAGTTGCATATAACACCCAGCATATTTTGAATCACAGTCTTTTATCAGACATATCTTTTGGAAATATTTTCTCCTAGTCTGTGGCTTATCTTCTCATTGTCTTGACAATGTCTTTTACAGAGCAGAAATTTTTAATTTTAATGAAGTCCAGCTTATCAATTATTTCTTTCATGGATCATGCCTTTGGTGCTGTATCTAAAAAGTCATCACCATAGCCAAGGTCATCTAAGTTTACTCCTATGTTAGGTTTTAGAAGTTATATAGTTTTACGTTTTACATTTAGGTCTGTGATCCATTTTGAGTTAATTTTTATGAAAGATGTAAGGTCTGTGACTAGATTCATTTTTGAGAGACATTTAATTTTTAATAAAGACATTTATTCAAGTTAAACATTTATTTAATTTTGAATTTATTAAATATATGAGGAGGTAAGGCTTATGAATCTCAAGATGAGGGATTATAGCATAATTGAGACTTATGCTTCTGTGGAAATGAAGTAAATAAACTTTCCCCTATTTCTCCCACTAAGTACAACTAAAAACCTTGGATACTATATGTAAAACAAACATAAGAAGATTCTTATCTGGTTTCCTCTAAAACTGTTCATTAGGAGAAAATATTTGCAAAATACATGTATGAAAAAGGATTAGTATCTAGAATATATAAAGAAAATTTAAAACTTAAGAGTGAAAAACAATCTAATTAGAAGAGTCTTAATGTAATGAAGATTTATATTATATTAAGAAGGCAGACTCACTAGGGAACAGTGGTAAGTTCCCCCCCAACACTTTTTTGCCTTACATAGCCGATGTTTGGATCTGAGAAGCAACAACCTGGAAATGCTTGTGGGCACAGACAAAATAAGTCCCAACGGAAGCTTGCTCTCTCTATCCAGAGAACCAGGAAAGGCGTGGCCTAGTAAGACAGAAAAATTTTAGATGTAACTGCTCTACTCCAGCCAAACACCACAGAAAAACTGTGGCTCACAAACGTTAATAGAGACCATGTGGGGAGCATGGTCATGTACCCCAGCTCATGGTAACAAGCAACCACTCCCTATCCATACTGAGGTGGTATCAGAGGAAGCCTATGGAGAGTCAGAATGTCCACCACTGTCCAGCAGTAAGGAGGCCACAGGGGTTACAGCAAGGAGGCACCCTACCTCTCTCAGCAAAGGAGGTATCAGTGGGGATTGAGCAGGAAAAAGGAGCCTCCTTCCTCAGGTATTAATAAATGCCAAATAGGGAACTTGGACTTCCACCTCCATGTGGCAGTATTGAGGCAGTAACTCCTTTCCCCTGCCAAAGTGGTATCAGAGGAACCCCAAAAATATAATTTTTTAAGGTTTTATTTGTTCATGAGAGACACAGAAAGAAAGGCAGAGTCATAGGCAGAGGGAAAAGCAGGCTCCTGGCAGGAAACCTGATAGGGGACTCGATCCCAGGGTCCTGGGATCGTGACCTGAACCAAAGGCAGACACTCAACCATTGAGCCTTCCAGGTACCCCAGAAAATATAAATTTTAAATATGATTCCAAGCTTCATAACATAATACTCAAAATTCCTATATTTCAATTGAAAATCACTTGTCGTACTAAGAACCAGGAAGATCTCAAACTATAAGAAAAAATCAATGGAGTCCAATATCAAGATGACAGAAATATTAGAATCATATGCCAAAGGAATCATCATAAAAAATATATCAATGAGCAATTATAGACATACATGAAACAAAAAAAATACAGATTATAAGCAAAGAAATAGCAAGCCTTGGTAAAGAAATAGAAGATATAAAGAAGAATCAAATGGAATTTTAGAACTTAAAATATTTTTTAAAAAACTAAATGAATAATCTCAACAGCAATATGGAAGAGACATAAGAAAGAATCAGTGAACTTAAAGACAGAACAATAAAAGTTACCCAATTACACACAAAAATGAAAGACATTAGACTGAAAAAAAAAGAAGAGAGACCCAGGGACCTGCGGGACTATAATGAAAGATCTAGCATTAATGGCACTGGTATCCAAGAAAGAGAGAGGAAAGTAGGACTAAAAAAAAGTGCTTGAATAAATAATGCCTGAAAACTCTCCAACTTTGGCAAAAGATACAAACCTGCAAATTCAACAAGCTAAGGAAACTCCAACAGAATAAACCCAAATAAATTCAATACCAGGACATATCTTAGCCAAATGAATGCTAAGGATAAAGTGTTGAAAGGAGAAAGAGAGAGGGGAGAGAGAGAGAGAGAGAGAGAAATGATACCATTCCTCTATAGGAAAGAAAATTTGAAAGACATCTGATTTTTCATTGTGAATCAGTACAAACAGAAGAAAGTGGCACAGTATTTTTCAACTGCTGGAAGAAAACAGCTGTCAACCCAGAATCCTGTATCCAGGGAAAATATCCTTCAGGAATGAAGGGAAAATAAAGACATTCTCACATGAAGGAAACTAAGATACTCATCACTGGCATACTTACTCTAAAAGAATGGCTCAAGGATGTTCTCTTGAAAGGAAGTAACAAAATAATGAATCCTGGAATATCTGAAAGGAAGAAACAACTCAGAAAACACACACACACCTTCCTTCTCCTCAGTTTTCTAAATTATGTTTGATGGTGGAAACAAACATTATAACAATGTCTGATGTGGTTCTAATTGTATATAGAGTAAATACTGAATACAGTTTTATTATAAATGAGGGGGATCCCTGGGTGGCGCAGCGGTTTGGCGCCTGCCTTTGGCCCAGGGCGCGATCCTGGAGACCCGGGATCGAATCCCACATCGGGCTTCCGGTGCATGGAGCCTGCTTCTCCCTCTGCCTATGTCTCTGCCTCTCTCTCTTTCTCTCTCTGTGACTATCATAAATAAATAAAAAAAAATTAAAAAAAAAGAATAAATATTATAAATGAGGGAGAATGGATGTAAAGGAAGATAAATTTTCTATACTTATCCCAAACCAATAATATGACAAAACCAATAGACTGAGATAAATTATGTGTGTGTGTGTGTGTGTGTGTGTGTGTGTGTATTAATACCTCTGGCTACCAGAAAAAAATCTACATGAAGAAATATATCTAAAAACTATAGATAAATAAAAATTCAATTCTAATCAATGTTTAACCCACAGTAAGGCAGGAAAAAAAGAAAACAGATAAATGAAAGACAAGAAGTACAAAAAGAAAACAGAATGTTAGATTTAAGTCCTACCATATCTATAATTACATTAAATATAAATTGTCTAGATACATCAATTAAAAGACAGAGACTAACAGAGGGCATAAAAATATATGACCCAACTCTATACCATGAAGAGAAATTCAATTCAAATAAAACAACAAAGACAGGTTGAATGTTAAAGGATGGGAAAACATACCATGTAAATAATAATGAAAACAAGGAAGGAATGGCTATTTTATAGCAGATAATGCTGGTTTCAGAGTGAAGAAAATTACTGGAGGAAGAGAGCAACACTGCAAAAGGATAAAAGGGTCCAATCCACCAAGATGACATTAACAATCCTAATTTTATAAGTATCAAACAACAGAACTGCACAGTACGTGAACAAAAACTGACAAAACTGGAAGGAGAAATAAACAAATCCACAATTATACTCAGAGACTTCAACACTCCTCTCAACAGTTAATGGAATAGCTAGATAGAAAACAAGCAAGGATACAGAAGAATTCAATATTAGCATCAACCAAAAGGTCTAATCTAAATTATAGAATACCTCACCTACCTACAGTAGGATGCATATTACATTTAAGTAATCATGGAACATATACTAAGATATAATATGTCCTGGGCTATAAAACAAATTAAAACAGATTTAATAGAATTGAAATCATCCAAAGTATATTCTCTGAATACAATGAAATCAAACTAGAAAAATAGAAAACAAATGGAAACTAAATAACATAGTTCTAAGTAATCTGTGGATCAGAGTCACTCTTCAGAGAAATCATAAACTATACTAAATAAATAAAAATGAAAACACAACATCAAAATTTGTGAAACACAGCTAAAACGGTGTTGAAGAAAATTTATAGCACTAAAAGCTTGTATATGAAAAGAAGAAAAAGCTCAAATCAATAATCTAAGCTCCCATGGCAAAATGCAAGAAAAAGAAGGGTGAAAGAAACGCAAAGCAAGCATAAGGCAGGATAAAGTAATGATAAAAGCAAAAATCAATAAAACTGAAATTAAAAAATTAGACAAATCCAATGGGAAAAAAAGCTGATTCTTTGAAAAAGCTAATAAAATTTGATAAGCTCTAGCAAAATGGGCAAAGAAAAAAGAGAAAGATATAAATTACCAATACCAGGATGAAACAGGGGCTATCACTATAGACTTTGTGGATATCAAAAAGACAATAAGGGGGGGCGGGGCAAGATGGCAGAGGAGTAGTGTCCCCAAGTCACCTGTCCCCACCAACTTGCCTAGATAACTCTCAAATAATCTGAAAACCTACAAATTCAACCTGAGATTTAAAGAGAGAACAGCTGGAACGCTACAGAGAGAAGAGTTTGTGCTTCTAACAAGGTAGGATGGTGGAAAAAAATAAAAAAAGAATCCAGTGGGGGGAGGGGCCCCATGAGGAGCCAGGCTAAGGCCAGGCAGTGAAAGCCTCCCAGGACAGGAAAGCCCAGCCCCAGAGAAGCAAGAACTTTAAAATTCCCACCAGATTCTTCCCGGACAAAAAGGCCCTTAGCAGGGAACTCTGGCAGGATCCCAGGAGGGGCAGTGAAGCCTCCAGGTACCCAGGGTCGATCACAGAGGAAGTGTGCCTGGTGGAGAGCACGCCAAAGACTGTGGGCCAAGCTCAGTAAAGGGCTGGAGTGTGTGCCCCCCACGCGGCCTTGGGGAGTAGCCAATTGGTCAGGCAGTAGCTCCAGAGGAGGGGACGGTGCCCTGCTGCCTTCAGGAGCCGCGATCGGGAAGCGTGATTTCAGCAGCACAGGCCCTGGATCCCAGGGGCCCGGGGTCACAGCCGGCGATCCTGTGCTCCCCCTGGAGCAGGCAGAGGAGAGGAGGGCACAGGACAGCAAGGATGCTCCTGCCGCCGGGTGCCCCCAGGCTGTGCAGATCAGCACCTACAGCCCGGGAGCATCCAGGCCAGTGTGGACTGGGAGACTCTGGTAGTTACTGCGGGAGCTGACTCCAGAGCTGGGGAACTGGCCGCCACCAGTGTTGATTTTCCTCCTAGTGTCACCCTGTGCCTGGGACGGAGCGGGGCACCAGGGAACAGGGGCCTCACAGGATAAACAGCTCCCACTGAGCCTTGCACCTGGCAGGGGGTGGGGCAGCTCCCCCAGGTATACACACCTGAGAATCAGCACAGAAGGCCCCTCCCCCAGAAGACCAGCTGGAAGGACAGGGGAAGAGAAAGTTCTGGACGGAGCAGCACTGGAAAACTCCAGGGGAAGTCGAGGGATTTACAGTATATAGAACCAGAGGATTCTCATATTTTTTTCCTTGCTATTTCCAGTACAACTCATTTTTAGCCACTCTGCACTGAGCAAAATGACTAGAAAGAAGAACTGACCACAAAAGAAAGAATCAGAAACAGTACTCTCTGCCACAGAGTAACACAATTTGGATTACAATTCAATGTCACAAAGCCAATTCAGAAGCACAATTATAAAGCTACTGGTGGCTCTGGAAAAAAGCATAAAGGATTCAAGAGATGTCATAACTGCAGAATTAGATCCAATCAGGCTGAAATTAAAAATCAATTAAATGAGATGCAATCCAAACTGAAGGTTCTAATGACGAGGGGTAATGAGATAGAAGAAAGAGTGAGAGACAGGGAAGACAAGTTGATGGCAAGGAAGGAAGCTAAGGAAAAAAAAAAGAAAAAATTAAAAGATCATGAGAAAAGGTTAAGGGAAATAAATGACAACCTCAGAAGAAATAATCTACGTTTAATTGGGGTTCCTGAGGGCGCCAAAAGAGACAGAGGACCAGAAAGCATATTTGAACAAATCATAGCTGAGAATTTCCCTAATTTGGGGAGGGAAACAGGCATTCAGATCCAGGAGATAGAGAGGTCCCCCCTAAAATCAATAAAAACTGTTCAAAACCTTGACATTTAATAGTGAAACTTGCAAATTCCAAAGAGAAAGAGAAAATCCTTAAAACTGCAACAGACAAGAGATCCCTAACTTATATGGGGAGAACTATTATATTGACAGCAGACCTCTCCACAGAGACCTGGCAGGCCAGAAAGGGCTGGCAGGATATACTCAGTGCCCTAAATGAGAAGAACATGCAGCCAAGAATACTTTGTCTAGCAAGACTCTCATTCAGAATAGAAGGAGAGATAAAGAGCTTCCAAGATAGGCAGAAACTGAAAAAATATGTGACCACCAAACCAGCTCTGCAAGAAATATTAAGAGGGACTTTAAAAGAAAGAGGAAGTCCAAGGGAACAATCCACAAAAAAAGGGACTGAATAAGTATCATGATGACACTAAATTAATATCTTTCATAGTAACGCTGAATGTGAATGGGCTAAATGATCCTATCAAAAGATGCAGGGTATCAGACTGGATAAAAAAGTAAGACCCATCTATTTGCTGTCTACAAGAGATTCATTTGAGACCTAAGGACACCTACACCCTGAAAATGAGAGGGTAGAGAACCATTTTCCACTTAAATGGTCCTCAAAAGAAAGCAGGGGTAGCAATACTCATATCAGATAAATTAAAGTTTATCCCAAAGACTGTAGTAAGAGATTAAGAGGGACACTATATCATACTTAAAGGATCTATCCAACAAGAGGACCTAACAATCATGAATATTTATGCCCCAAATGTGGGAGATGCCAAGGATATCAATCAATTAATAACCAAAGTTAAGACATACTTAGATAATACACTAATAGGAGGAGACTTCAACATGGCGTTTTCTGCAAATGACAGATCTTCTAAGCACAACATCTCCAAAGAAACAAGAGCTTTAAGTGATACACTGGACCCAATGGGTTTCGCAGATATTTACAGAATTTTACATCCAAACGCAACTGAATACACATTCTTCTCAAGTGCACATGGAACTGTCTCCAGAATAGACCACATACTAGGTCACAAATCAGGTCTCAACCAATACCAAAAGATTGGGATTGTCCCCTGCATATTTTCTGACCATAATGCTTTGGAATTTGAACTCAATCACAAGAAGAAATTTGGAAGAAACTCAAACACATGGAGGCTAAAGACCATCCTGCTAAAAGATGAAAGGGTCAACCAGGAAATTAGAGAAGAATTAAAAAGATTCATGGAAACTAATGAGAATGAAGATACAGCCATTCAGAATCTCTGGGATACAGCAAAAGCAGTCCTGAGAGGGAAATACATTGCAATACAAGCCTCCCTCAAAAACTGGAAAAAACTCAAATACACAAGCTAACCACACACCTAAAGAAGCTGGAGAAAGAACAGCAAATAAAACCTACACCAAGCAGAAGAAGAGAGTTAATAAAGATCCGAGCAGAACTCAATGAAATAGAGACCAGAAGAACTGTAGAACAGATCAACAAAACCAGGAGTTGGTTCTTTGAAAGAATTAATAAGATAGATAAACCATTAGCCAGCCTCATTAAAAAGAGAAAAGATTCAAATTAATAAAACCACGAATGAAAGAGGAGAGATCACAACCAATACCAAGGAAATACAAACGATTTTAAAAACATATTATGAGGGCAGCCACGGTGGCTCAGCAGTTTAGTGCCTGCCTTTGGCCCAGGGCGTGGTCGTGGAGACCCGGGATTGAGTCCCACGTCAGTATCCCTGCATGGAGCGTGCTTATCCCCCTGCCTGTGTCTCTGCCTGTCTCTCTCTCTCTGTTTTTTTTTTCTCTCTCTCTCTCTGTGTCTCATGAATAAATAAATAAAATGTCGTGTTCAAAAAACATATTATGAGCAGCTATATGCCAATAAATTAGGTCATCTAGAAGAAATGGACACATTTCTGGAAAACCACAAACTACCAAAACTGGAGCAGGAAGAAATAGAAAACCTGAACAGGCCGATAACCAGGGAGGAAATTAAAGCAGTCATCAAAAACCTCCAAGACACAAAAGTCCAGGGCCAGGTGACTTCCCAGGGGAATTCTAATAATCGTTTAAGGAAGAAACAATACCTATTTTACTAAAGCTGCTCTGAAATATAGAAAGGGATGGAATACTGGAATACTTCAAAACTCGTTTTTTGAGGCCAGCATCACCTTAATTCCAAAACCAGACAAAGACCCCCACCGAAAAGAATTATAGACCAATATCCCTGATGAACACAGATGCAAAAATTCTCAACAAGATATTAGCCAATAGGATCCAACAGTACATTAAGAGGATTATTCACCATGACCATGTGGGATTTATCCCCGGGATGCAAGGCTGGTTCAACACACATAAAGCAATCACTGTGATAGATCATATCGACAAGAGAAAAAAGAAGAACCATATGATACTCTCAATAGATGCAGAGAAAGCATTTGACAAAATACAGCATCCATTCCTGATCAGAACTCTTCAGAGTGTAGGGATAGAGGGAGCATTCCTCAGCATCTCAACAGCCATCTACAGAAAGCCCACAGTAAATATTATTCTCAATGGGGAAACACTGGGAGCCTTTCCCCGAAGATCAGGAACATGACAGGGATGTCCACTCTTACCCCTGCTATTCAACACAGATAGTACTAGGAGTCCTAGTCTCAGCAATCAGACCACAAAAAGAAATAAAAGGCATTCAAATTGGCAAAGAAGAAGTCAAACTCTCCCTCTTCACAGATGACATGATACTGTACGTAGAAAACCCAAAAAATTCCACCCCAAGATTGCTAGAACTCATACAGCAATTCGGCAATGTGGCGGGATCCAAAATCAATGCACAGAAATCAGTGGCATTCCTATACACTAGCAATGAGACTGAAGAAAGAGAAATTCAGGAGTCAATCCCATTTACAATTGCACCCAAAAGCATAAGATACCTAGGAATAAACCTCACCAAAGAGGTAAAGGATCTCTACCCTAAAAACTACAGAACACTTCTGAAAGAAATTGAGGATGACACAAGAGATTGAAAAATATTCCATGATCATGGATTGGAAGAATTAATATTGTGAAAAATGTCAACACTACCCAGGGCAATTTACACATTCAGTACAATCCCTATCAAAATACCGCGGACTTCCTTCAGAGAGTTGGAACAAATCATCTTAAGATTTGTGTGGAATCAGAAAAGACCCCGAATAGCCCGGGGAATATTGAAAAACAATACTAGACACAGGGGGCATCACAATGCTGGATTTCAAGTTGTACTGCAAAGCTGTGATCTTCAAGTCAGTGTGGTTCTGGCACAAAAACAGACACATAGATCATTGGGACAGAATAGAGAACCCAGAAATGGGCCTCAACTCTACGGTCAACAAATATTTGACAAAGCAGGAAAGACCATTCACTGGAAAAAGGACAGTCTCTGCAATACATGGTTCTGGGAAAATTGGACGGCCATATGCAGAAGAATGAAACTAGATCATTCTCTTACACCATGCACAAAGATAAACTCAAAATGCATGAAAGATCTAAATGTGAGATAAGAACCCATCAAAATCCTAGAGGACAAGACAGGCAACACCCTTTTCGAACTTGGCCACAGCAGCTTCTTGCAAGATACATCGATGAAGGCAAGGAAAACAAGAGCAAAAATGAATTATTGGGACTTCATCAAGATAAAAAGTTTCTGCACAGCAAAAGAAACAGTCAACAGAACTAAAAGACAACCTACAGAATGGGAGAAGATATTTGCAAATGACATTTCAGATGAAGGGCTAGTATCAAGATCTATAAAGAACTTATGAAACTCAATAGCAAAGAAACAAACAATCCAATCATGAAATGGGCAAAACACAGCAACAGAAATTTCACAGAGGAAAGTATAGACATGGCCAAGAAGAACATGAGATAGTGCTTTGCATCCCTTGCCATCAGGGAAATACAAATCAAAACCACAATGAGGTACCACCTCACACCAGTGAGAATGGGGAAAATTAACAAGATGGGAAACAATAGATGTTGAAGAGGATGTGGAGAAAGGGGAACCCTCTTGCACTCTTGGTGGGAATGTGAACTGGTGCAGCCACTCTGGAAAACTGTGTGGAGCTTCCTCAAAGAGTTAAAAATAGAACTTCCCTACGATCCAACATTTGTACTGCTGGGGATTTATGCCAAAGATACAGATGTAGTGAAAAGCTGGGACACCTGAACCTCAATGTTTATAGCTGCAATGTCCACAATAGCTAAACTGTGGAAGGAGCCTTGGTGTCCATCGAAAGAGGAATGGATAAAGAATATGTGGTCTATATATACAGTGGAATATTACTCAGCCATTAGAAATGACAAATACACACCATTTGCCTCAAGGTGGATGGAACTGGAGGGTATCATGCTGTGTGAAGTAAGTCAATCAGAGAAGGAGAAACATTATATGGTCTCATTCATTTGGGGAATATAAAAAATAGGGAAATGAATAAAGGGAAAAGGAGAGAAAATGAGTGGGAAATATCAGTGAGGGTGACAGAATATGAGAGGCTCCTAACTCTGGGTAATGAACAATGGGTGGTAGAAAGGGAGGTGGGCGGGGGTTTGGGATGACTGGGTGACAGGCACTGAGGGGGCACTTGATGGGATGAGCACTGGTTGTTATGCTATATGTTGGCAAATCGAACTTCAATAAAAATACATATAAAAAGACAATAAGGGAATCCTATGAATAATATACATAAGTCTGACAATTTAGATAAATTGGATCAACTCCTTGAAAACTATGAACTACCACTGTTTACCCAATGAAATGGTCATGTGAATACTCCTATAGTTATTAGGGAAATTTAATTCATAATTTTAAAATTATCACAAAAGAAATCCCAAGACCAGATAGTTTTCCTGGAGAATTCTACCAAGTACTTAAAAGAATTAGTGCCCATTCTACACAATATCTTCCAGAAAATCCAAAAGGAGGGAACACTTCTCAATTCATTTTATGAAGCTAGTGTCACCCTGATATAGACACCAAAGATATTGTAAAATATAAAATACAGACCTCATGAATAATGACTTTTAATTTAAATGTCCTTAGCAAAATATCAGAAAGTAGAATTGGCAATATATAAAAAGAGTCATATAATGTGGCCAAGTGGGGTTTATTCCTGTGATATAAAGGTGGTTTAATTTTCAAAAAATCAGTCAATGTAATATCATATCAATTGGCTAAAGAAGAAAACTCATACAATCATACATTGATGCAGAAAAAGCATTTGATAAAATCCAACATCCTGTCATGATAACAACTCTCAGCATACATGGAATAAAGGGGAACTCCATCAATTTGATAAGGAGCATCTACAAAAATCCTACTCTTAGCATCACACTTAATAATGAAAGACTGAATGCTTTCCGTCTAAGATCAGAAACAAGTAAAGGCTATCTCCTCTCATGCTCTTATTCAACACAGAGCTGGAATTTAGAGCCAACATTATAAGTAAGTAAAAGCAATAAAAACCATTCAGATTGAAAAGGAAGAAATAAAACTGCCCCTATTTGCAGATGACATATATAGAAAATCCCAAGTAATCTAAAGACAAAAACAAACCCAAACAAAAGAAACTCTAAGAACTTATAAGTTCAGCAAAGTTGAAGCATACAAGATCAACACACAAAAACATTTCTATACACTAACAATGATCATAGGGAAGCAAATTTTTTAAAATAACATTTACAACTGCTGCAAAGTAGATGAAATAGGTATAAATCTAAAAGAACATGTATAGGACACACGTGTATGTTGAAAACTACAACAATGCTGATGAAATAAATAAAAGATCTAAATAGACACACTGTGTTCATAGATTGGAAGACTCAATATAGTAAAGATGTCAATTCTTTCCAAACTCATATAGAGATTTAATGCATTTCCTATCAAAATTTCATCAAGATGTTTTGCATGTATAGACACAATTATTCTAGAAAGGCAGAGGAACTAGGAACAAAATAAAAAAAATCCAGAGATAGACCCAAACAGATACACTCAGCTTATATCTGACAAAATTGCAAAAACAATTTGATGGAGGAGAGATAGCCTTTCCAACAAATGGTGCTGTGACAAGTGGATAACTGCTGGCCTAAAATTGAACCTCAATGTAAGTCTCACACACACACACAAAAAAAACCCCTAAAAATGGATCATGGATCTAATGTAAACATAAAACTATAGATGTTTTAGAAAAAAAAGAAAGGAGAAAATCTTTAGAATACAGGATTATGCAAATAGTTCTTAAACTTGACACCAAAAATGTGATCCATTAAAAGAAACATTGATAAATTGGATTTCGGGTACATCATTCATTCTTTATTAACTATTACCACAGACTATTATGTCCTAGGTGCTACAACTTTTTTTTTTTTTTTTTTTTTTTTTTTTTTTTTTTTTTGGTTATCAAGGAAACGTGTTATTTGGTATTTTATTTCCTTTTTTTTGCATTTATTTCCTCTTTAATTAGAACAGTAATGTACTTTATATAATATTCAGCCTTTATTTTTTTTTTTTTTTTTTGAACAAATTAAAACTTTCTTTTTATTTTTATTTTTTTTTATTTTTTTTTTTTTTTTTTTTTTTTTTTTTTTTTTTTTTATTGGTGTTCAATTTACTAACATACAGAATAACACCCAGTGCCCGTCACCCATTCACTCCCACCCCCCGCCCTCCTCCCCTTCTACCACCCCTAGTTCGTTTCCCAGAGTTAGCAGTCTTTATGTTCTGTCTCCCTTTCTGATATTTCCCACACATTTCTTCTCCCTTCCCTTATTTTCCCTTTCACTATTATTTATATTCCCCAAATGAATGAGAACATATAATGTTTGTCCTTCTCCGACTGACTTACTTTTAATATGATTAAGATGCTGTCCCAGCCTTCACCAAGTTCATAGTTTAACAGGGAAAAAGAGATACCTAAACTGATAGTTATGATGAGATATGGTAAATCCACAGAGGAAAGAACCATGAGGTGTCTTACAGGAATAAGGAATGGTTTGTAATATATAGTAGGACCCTTTATCACTGAGTAGGGGCTTACCAGGTAAAGGAGTGGGAGACTATTACAAGCAGAGTGATCACTCTCGGAAAGGCAAAGAGTTGTGAAAGGATACTGTGTGTTCAGAAAATGGTTAAGATGCTCAAGGAGGCTAAAAGTCATGAGATGTGAAAGAAGACATATTTGAGGTAGATTCAAAAGGGTTTGCTAACTGCTTAGATAAAAGTGAAATGGGTAGCTAAGATAAAGGAGGGCTCGAGATGCTTCTCTAAGTCCTACTTTAGGGAACGAGGACTATTCATTGAGACTGGGGACAGGAAAGAAAGGGAGTTCTTATTTTTGGGATGGAGGGGTCATATCAAGACATGCTGAGGTTGAGAAGCTGTGTTTCTAGACAAAAATATCCTTTGAACAACTGGAAATATGAGGTTGGTATTCAGAAAATAGTTCTGAGCTAGAGATGTAAATTGAAAGGCATCAGTATTCAGGTAGTTGAAGCCATGGCAGTAAATTGTTACATATTCAAAGGACAGACTGAGGAGCTGGGTTATGTGTGTGCATGTGTGAGGGACAAAAAGAAACTGATGGAGCAAAGTCCAATGTTCTTTTTTTATTTTAAAGATTTTATTTATTTATTCATGAGAGACACAGAGAGAGAGAGAGAGAAAGGCAGAGACACAGGCAGAGGGAGAAGCAGGCTCCATTCCATGCAGGGAGCCTGATGTGGGACTCGATCCCGGGTCGCCAGGACCACACCCTGGGCTGAAGGCGGTGCTAAACCGCTGAGCCACCGGGGCTGCCTCCAATGTTCTTTTTTTTTTGACTGCTTGCCATTCAGTCTTCACCAAAAGTAGTTTAGATTCCCCTCAATGCATTAAGAGAATTCTGGCTTGATCCATTTCTCAGCAATTGCTGCCAACTCCCTTCTCTTCAGTCTCAGCATGGCATCTCTGGGGAGGTAAGGATCTGCTGAGGTCAGTAAAGAAAATTCCATAGCTTTCTTTGGTAAATTATCACTGACTACAGAAAGTGATTTAGAAGTCCTCTAGAAGACCTAGCTACAAATGATGCATTTCTTTTTGTGCTGTCCTTAATGAGGGAAAAACACAACAGACATCCTGTTGTGTATATCACAGAATGTGTTTTCTGGGATGGACAGCATGGAAAAGTAAATTTTTCAAAAAAAAAATGAAGTCGCTGATTGGAAGTCTTAGGGTTGACAACAAAAAAGGGATGGATAAGGGAGACCATGGGGCACAATTATGGTACTATAGAAAAGCGGATCTTTTTTTTTTTCTACAGAGTTATTTCAGTACTTAAAAGCAGTTATTAAGTCATTACTTCCTGTCTTACAAAACAAATATATAAATAACCCAACACACAGCTTATATACTTTGCAAGGCAACAATCTTCCGTGAACATTAAATTTGTAGTGGAATTAATTAAGTTGGCATTTTTTGTTTTTTAAACCATCCATGGCCAGTGGCTATTTCTAAGGTGCTGAAAACTTTATATTCTCTGGATTGAATAATCTTGGTTCTTTTACAAAGCCTTCACTTGCATGACTTTCCTATCCATTAATCATTTTATAGCACTTCCTGAATTGCTCACCAAACTCTCTGCACCCATTTTTAGCTCTTTTTTTTTCTTAAAAAAAATTATTTATTTATTTATGATAGTCACAGAGAGAGAGAGAGAGGCAAAGACACAGGCAGAGGGAGAAGCAGGCTCCATGCACCGGAACCTGACGTGGGATTCGATCCCGGGTCTCCAGGATCGCGCCCTGGGCCAAAGGCAGGCGCCAAACCGCTGCGCCACCCAGGGTTCCCCCATTTTTAGCTTTTATGGTAGGATCACTTCAACTTTCTAACCAAAAACTGTGTTTAAACATTGTTCAAAAAAGCCCTTGAAGAAAACATTTCAGAGAAAAAACGTGTCAGACAGTGTTGCTAAAGGAGGTAAAATACCTTGGGATATTAAGTCCAGTTATTGGGTCCAAATTAAACTAGTATCTTCTAACTCCTGTTTAAAAAGCAGTAAAGTGGAAGGAAGAAAAGAAATACAATATAGAAAAATAGAAAATGTCTCCTGCTTAGGGAAAGAGAGAAAAAAGATTTTTATTTCTTTAATGAAGCTATTCGTTTCCCTGTAAATTCTGTCTGATATGGAAGGACAGAAAAATGATAGAAGGAAATCTGGGAGCAAGGAGGTTGAAAAAGTAAATTTGGAGTTTCTCACTGGTTAGCTCCAATGGCTAAGGCTAGGGAAACAGCTTATCTGTAGCCAACATAGTGTGAATTACAGTTAATCTGAGAGAGGCAGACTATTTTGGATACTGAGTTAATCCCAAGGATGAGAACATGTTGTCAAAGAGCTTTTTTGTTTTGTTTGAATTATGATTCAGGATGAGTTGATAAAAGCCAAGTCAGTGTATCATACCTGGTAGTGCCTTAGCTGTTTGTTGTTTTTAAAAAATTGCTCTAAAATTGCCTGCAGTGTTGGTTACTGTTAACCTCAGGTGTTTTATTTTATTTTATTCTATTTTTATTTTTATTTTATTGATTTATTCATAGAGACCCAGAGAGAAAGAGAGAGGCAGGACACAGGCAGAGGGAGAAGCAGGCTTCATGCAGAGAGCCCGACGTGGGACTCGATCCAGGGTCTCCAGGATCATGCCCTGGGCTGCAGGCGGCGCTAAACTGCTGCGCCACGGGGGCTGCCCACCTCAGCTGTTTTAACATGAATATGTATTATTATTTTAAGAGAAAGGCATATTTTTCTCTTTTCTCAATGTTGTCAAACATAAAGTCTGACTTGTCTGTAGAGATTAAGTCTGGAAAAATAAAGGGGAAAGACAGATAATACTTCTTAGATGTCAAATCTCAAGTATCTTATCTATATGCTCCATTTCATCCCCAGAAGAACCCATTGAAAATGTAAGAAAACTGACTCAGAGATATTAAGGAACATATTTCACCTGTCAGTCCATTGCTTGAATTATATTTGTGTTCAAAGTTTTCTTCCCAAGGTGTCATTCACTCATTCATGCTCTGGAGTCATGTCCTGAAATCAATGGTGAACAATACAAGGTCCTGTCTTTAGGGAGCTTTACCTATTCCTGACCAACCCTTCTAGTTTCAGCTTAGTTTGAGTCTTCTCCAATCTGTTGCCCTCCCTGTCGACATTCTATCATCTGCCTAATCAATGGGCATTCTCAAATTTATATCCTTATGTTCAATGTAAGTATGATTCACTCAACAGGGGAAAAACAAAATGTTCGACCAGACTTTTCTCTGACACAATCAACCAAATTAGTGTAGGAAAAAGCTATTAGGTCATATCCAGTCCATCCCTTTGGGAACTGAACAAAACCATTCCTTGTATTGTACCACATTATTTCTCAACTACATTGTCCTGCCTATTTGTAAATAATTATAAGTGACTCAGTGGCAGGGTTTCCACCATTTCCTCTCAAAGGTTAGCCCACAATCCAGTAATTTTCAGTGTCAAGATGGTTTATCTGATAGTCAGGCTAAATAGCCCTTGTCTTGATTTCATCTAATTATGCCATCATCTACTCTGATTCCCAGTCTATGCAATCCTCATTTATTGTTGTATTTATACCCTTAAAATATAGCTACATAGCTATCATACCCAGTTTCCTCCCATCTCTAAGAGTCCGTTTGGTGACTCAAGATAACTTTGGCAGAGGAAACTCTACAACCTCACCACAACATGCAGCCACCTCAGTATTTCCTACCCTATGTAGAGAATGCCATCTATAGGTGGTTCCCAACTTACAATGGTTCAACTTATGACTTTTTTGCATTTATGATGGTGTGAAAGCAATACATACTCTGTAGAAACCATCATTTGAACTTTGAATTTTCATCTTTTCCTGGGTTAGTGACATATAGTATATGTCATAATGCTGGATAGTATATGTCATAATGCTGGATAGCCGCAGTTTCCAGTCAGCCATGCAATCATGAGGGTATTAAACTCTCATGATACACTTACAACCATTCTGTACATATACAACCATTTTGTTTTTTACTTTTAGTATTCAATAAATTATAAGCTATTCAATACTTTATTGTAAAATATGCTTTGTGTTAAGTGATTTTGCCTACCTGTAGGCTAATGCAAATTTTTTTTAAAGATTTTATTTATTTATTCACGAGAGACACACACAGAGAGAGAGAGAGAGAGAGAGGCAGAGACACAGGCAGAGGGAGAAGCAGGCTCCATACAGGGAGCCCGACGTGGGATTCAATCCCGGGTCTCCAGGATCATGCCCTGGGCTGAAGGCAACGCTAAACCGCTGAGCCACCTGGGCTGCCCTAATGCAAATGTTTTGAGCAGGTTTAAGGTAGGGCTAAGCTACGATGTCTGGTAGGTTAGCTTTATTAAATGCACTTTCTTTTTTAAAGATTTTATTTATTTATGAGAGAGAGAGAGAGGGAGGCAGAGACACAAGCAGAGGGAGAAACAGGCTCCATGCAGGGAGCCCAACATGGGACTCGATCCCGGTTCCCCAGGATCAGGCCCTGGGCTGAAGGCAGTGCTAAACAGCTGAGCCACCCGGGCTGCCCAAATGCACTTTCAACTTAGAATATTTTCAACTTATGATGGGTTTATCAGGACATAGCACCATCATAAGTCAAGGAAGGTCAGTAATTTCTTGCAGTTCTGGGGTCAGATCTTCCAGGTTTCTGTCTATATACTGGGCAGTGGTATGAGTATCCAGAGACCACAGATTACATCTCAACTACCTCCTTTGTAATTTTCATTCTTCTATTCCTCTAGGATACAGAAGCACCTCTTTATAGTTATTTTTTTTTCAACTACATGTTTTGAGGATAGAATGGATCCAATTATTCAAAAGAACATCTTAGAAAATTTTGTTGACTCTGAGTGCAGAATTCATTTATTTATTCACAAAGTCAACCTTTATTGGAAACCAGCAGTGTCATACACTGTACAAGTCACTAGGTAAACCATGTGAATCTGACATATTCCTCTTCCACAAGGAATTTTCAGTCTAATAAAAGAGACAAGTCCTTCTCTTCAATTTATACCCCACCTCCTTTTCTATAGACTATTGTGTTCATAAATTCTTTACCTCCCATTTACCTTTCACTGAATTTATTTTAATGAAGCCTCTTCTGCTAACGTCAACCAACAACCTAATTGGCAAACCCAACAGCCTCTTTCCAATATTCATACAACTTGAATGCAAGAACATTTAACAGTCTTGATCAATGGCCTGCTCCTTCATGACATCTTACCCCGCCATTGGTTTCCATGACAGCAGTCTCCCATATGTCCCCTCCTACATCTCTTATTGCCTTTTTAAAATCTTTTATATGCCCTTTCTCCTCTCATTCTTGACTGATGGCTTCCCTTGCATTTGGTTAAAAAAGAGAAGCACTGAGAACATCCTTATCTTTCCATTAGTACATCAGCAACATAATTTGTCTTACTTCTTCTTAATATATATAATTATTTTTTTAAATCAAAGTTCAATACCCCATATCTGCTCTGACCTCCCCAAGGAACTTGTGACTAAAATTATCTTTTCTTTTCTATACCATCAATTTCTCCCTCACTACTGGGTTATCCCATTAGCAAACAGATAATTAATATACATTACTTAAAAGAAAATATCCCTTTCTTGATCCCAATTGCTTTCCAGCTAATACTTCACTTTTTTCTACCCTTCACAGATAAATGCCTAAAAAAGACAGCCTTCACTTTTTCGCTTCCCATTTTTTCATAAAACAATTTAGGCTTTGTCTCCAACATTTTACTGTCAAGGTTACCAATGACATTCATGTTGCCAAAATCAATAGTCAATTCTCAGAATTACTGTCTCATCAACATTTGACACAGTTGACTACTCCCTCTTGAATCAGTTTCTTCACTTGAGCTATGGGACATCACTCTCTTTTAGTTTTCCTTCTAACCACATTGGCCACTTCTCAGTTTATTTTTCTGCCTGTTCCTTATCTGCCCTACCTCTAAATCCTGAGTTCAGTCCAAGGACTTCTTCTCTTAGCCATCTACATTTAACTCCATTAATCATTTCATCTAGTCTCAAAGCATTAATTCACAGAAAATGACTCCAAAATGTTCCTTCCCTTCTATACCACCCTTTTTGGAAGATCCTCCCCTCACCCTGGCTCCATGGCTGCAATTACCATCTATCCAAATAACCTCCAATCTAATTATTGAGTCCTTGTTTCTTTCCTGTACCCAAAAATAACAGTTACAATGGCCTGCTGGATATTTATACTCAGAGGTCTTACAGACTCTTAAAACTCCACATGTCTAAAATGAGACTCATTACTTTCCTTCCTTCTGATACAAGGTATATAAAATACTGAGTCAAATGCTCAGTACCTAGTAGATACTCACTAAGTGCTAGTTCTTTTAACTCCATATAGTCTATTAAGCAAGAAATTTTGGACTCATCTGTGACTCATACTTATTTCCTTTACTGAACCAACCTCCTCAATTTTGAAGTATTTGTAAGTCTGACAACCTAACACCCAGGTATTCCCAGCTTTTAATCCTCACTCCAGTAACCCTGATTGCCCTTGCTTGGCACACATTCATTCAATTCAGTTAGCTATTCAGTGAGTATCGAGCTTATAACCCTGTTAGGCACTATGGTGGCTATGCTAGAGATATAAGGATGAATAACACATGGACACTGACCAAAATTTACAGGGGGAAACAAATGGGTAAACAGGATGTTACAATAGTATAGACAGTTCCAGATAGAAGAAATTGGGGGATGTTGTTTAAGGGAGGAAAATCTAATGCAGTCCCAGGATGAAATTGCTAAGGAAAGAGTCTTAGAAGTAGTAAAGCCTTGGTCAACTCTTGAGTGTTGGATAAGAGTTAGCTAAGCAAAGAAGAGGGACAGTGGTGATTCCAGGAATAAGGAATGGAATGTGAAAAGACACAGAGATATGAAAGATGATGTTACTGTTGGTGGGAATGCAAACTGGTGAACCCACTCTGGTAAACAGTATGGAGGTTTTTTAAAAAGTTAAAAAATAGCACTACCCTTCAACCCAGCAACTACACTATTTGGTATTTATCCAAAGGATACAAACAGTGATTTGAAGGGGCATGTACACACATACCCCTCCAATGTTTATAGCAGCAAGGTCCACAATAGCCAAACTATGGAAAGAGACCAGATGTCCATGAATGGATAAAGAAGATGTGAATATATATATATATATATATATATATATATATATATATATTACCCAGCCATCAAAAAGAATGAAATCTTGCCATTTGCAGTGATGTGGATAGAACTAGAGGATATTATGCTAAGCGAAATAAAAGCCAGCCAGAGAAAGACAAATACCATATGATTTCCCTCATATGTGGAATTTAAGAAACAAAATAGGGGAAGGGAAGGAAAAATAAGATGAAACAGAGAAGGAGGCAAACCATAAGAGACTCTTAACTATAGGAAACAAACTGAGGGTTGCTGGAGGGGAGGTGGATGGGGGGATGGGGTAATTGGGTGATAGGCATTAAGGACAGCACTTGATATAATGAGCACTGGGTGTTCTATGCAACTGATGGATCATTAAATTGTACCCCTGAAATTAATAATACAGTATATGTCACCTAAATTAAATTTAAATAATTTTTTAAAAGGAAAGACAGTATTATAGTTGGAGAAGTACATGGAGTGGATATGGCTATAGCATACAGTGTGACCTTGAATGGTGATAAATAAGGATTATATTCTAAGTGGCCTTGTTTAACCAAATTAAAGACTTTGGATTTTATCCTGAACAAAATAGGGAATGTTGAAGGCTTTGGTGAGTAAGGGTTTCAAGACCAGATTTACATTTAAAAAGAGGACTCTCTGCAGGGTGGAGAATAAATTCAGGAAGTAGGGAACATGACAATACTGAAGATAGATAAACTAGTTGAGAGACTACTATACTGAACAAACAAGAGAGGAGAAATTTGAGAATTAGTCAGTAGGTAAAAATTGGCAAGACTTGATCAATAGATACAGAAGTGAGTAGTTTAAAAAGCTGAGTTCATTGTGAACTATTTACTTACATAGAAGTACCTGGAGGGAGAATCAGGTGTTGGAAATGGAGGTTAATGAGCTTAATATATATATGTGGATATTTTGAAATAACTATAGGGGCATATAAATGGGGAAGTCCAGAAACAAGTGGGATATATGGGAGAGTAGTGTGGGATAAAATGGGATTTAAAAGTCTTACTACGTAAAATCAGGATAATAATTTAAAATTACCCAGAATATGTAGTGTGAGTAGAGTAGAGAACCTTGTGCTGAATTTTGGAGGATATAATACTTATGGGGAAGATTGAGGAAGAGAACCATTGAAAAAAATAGACAAGGGAAACCACAGACAAAACAGGAGAAGATGAGTATTACTGGAGCTGAAGAAAGAAGAAATTTTGAGAAGGAAGCAGTGTTCAACAGTGTTAAGTACTGCAAAAAGGAAGTACTGAGTTGAACGTTGCTCACCCCAATTCATGTACACTTAGAATCTCAAACTTATTTAGAAATTATAGCAGCGGAGAGGAGGGGCAAGATGGCGGAAGAGTAGGGTCCCCAAATCACCTGTCCCCACCAAATTACCTAGATAACCTTAAACTTATCCTGAAAATCTATGAATTCGGCCTGAGATTTAAAGAGAGAACAGCTGGAATGCTACAGTGAGAAGAGTTCGCGCTTCTATCAAGGTAGGAAGACGGGGGAAAAATAAATAAAGAAACAAAAGGCATCCAAGGGGGAGGGGCACCGCGAGGAGCCGGGCTAAGGCCGGGGGAGAGCCCCAGGACAGGAGAGCCCCGTCTCGGAAAAACAGGAGCTGCACCAACCTTCCCGGGTGGAAAGGGGCTCACAGGGAGTTGGAGCAGGACCCCAGGAGAGCGGGGATGCCCTCGGCTCCGTGGGACACTAACAGACACCTGCGCCCCCGGGAGAGTGTGCAGAGCTCCCTAAGGGCTGCAGCGCGCACAGCAGGACCGGAGCAGCTCGGAGAGGCTCGGGGGCGGCTCCGCGGAGGGGGCTGCGCGGCCGGGAGCACGAATCCAACAGCGGAGACCGGGAGCACAGGGCGCCGGGACACAGCCCAGGATCTGGCCTCCCCCGGGACAGGCAGAGGCCGGGAGGGCCCAGGACAGCAAAGACGCTCCTGCCCCGAGCTGAGCAGATCAGAGGACCCGCCCCGGAGCCTCCAGGCCCTGCAGACGGAGAGCTCTGGAGTTACTGCGGGGCTGAATCCAGGGCTCCAGGGCTGGCCCTGCCACTGCGGTTGTTCCTCCAGGGGCCTCACGGGGTAAACAACCCCCACAGAGCCCTTCACCAGGCAGGGGGCAGGCAGCTCCCCCAAGTGCTAACACCTGAAAAATCAGCACGACAGGCCCCTCCCCCAGAAGACCAGCTAGAGGACAAGTTCCAGGGGAAGTCAAGGGACTTAAAGTATACTGAATCAGAAGATACTCCCCCGTGTTTTTTTTTCTTTTTGATTTCTGATTGCTTCCCCCACCCTTTTTTTCACCTTTCTTTATTTTTCTTTCTCTTTTTCTTCTCTTTTTTCCTTTTTTTCTTCCGTTTTTCTTTTTTCTTTTTCTCTTTTCTTTCGTTCTCTCTCTCTCTTATTCTCCTTTTTCCAATACAACTTGTTTTTGGCCACTCTGCACTGAGCAAAATGACTAGAAGGAAAACCTCACCTCAAAAGAAAGAATCAGAAACAGTCCTCTCTCCCACAGAGTTACAAAATCTGGATTATAATTCAATGTCAGAAAGCCAATTCAGATGCACTATTATACAGCTACTGGTGGCTCTACAAAAAAGCATGAAGGACTCAAGAGACTTCAAGACTGTAGAATTTAGATCCAATCAGGCAGAAATTAAAAATCAATTGAAAGAGATGCAATCCAAACTAGAAGTCCTAACGACGAGGGTTAATGAGGTGGAAGAATGAGTGAGTGACATAGAAGACAAGTTGATGGCAAAGAGGGAAACTGAGGAAAAAGGAGACAGACAATTAAAAGACCATGAAGACAGATGAAGGGAAATAAATGACGGCCTGAGAAAGAAAAACCTAGGTTTAATTGGGGTTCCCGAGGGCGCCGAAAAGGACAGAGGGTCAGAATATGTATTTGAACAAATCCTAGCTGAAAACTTTCCTAATCTGGGAAGGGAAACAGGCATTCAGATCCAGGAAATAGAGAGATAACCCACCTAAAATCAATAAAAACCGTTCAACACCTCGACATTTAATAGTGAAGCTTGCAAATTCCAAAGATAAAGAGAAGATCCTTAAAGCAGCAAGAGACAAGAAAGCCCTGAATTTAATGGGGAGGAATATTAGGGTAACATCAGACCTCTCCACAGAGACCTAGCAGGCCAGAAAGGGCTGGCAGGATATATTCAGGGTCCTAAATGAGAAGAACATGCAACCAAGAATACTTTATCCAGCAAGGCTCTCATTCAAAATGGAAGGAGAGATAAAGAGCTTCCAAGACAGGCAGCAACTGAAAGAATATGTGACCTCCAAACCAGCTCTGCAAAAAATTTTAAGGAGGACTCTTAAAATTCCCCTTTAAGAAGAAGTTCAGTGCAACAATCCACAAAAACAAGGACTGAATAGGTATCATGATGACACTAAACTCATATCTCTCAATAGTAACTCTGAACGTGAACGGGCTTAATGACCCCATCAAAAGGCGCAGGGTTTCCAGACGGGATAAAAAAGCAGGACCCATCTATTTGCTGTCTACAAGAGACTCATTTTAGACAGAAGGACACCTACAACCTGAAAATAAAAGGTTGGAGAACCATTTACCATTCAAATGGTCCTCAAAAGAAAGCAGGGGTAACCATCCTTATATCAGATAAAATAAAATTTACCCCGAAGACTGTAGTGAGAGATGAAGAGGGACACTATCTCATACTTAAAGGATCTATCCAACAAGAGAACTTAACAATTCACAATATATATGCCCCGAATCTGGGAGCTGCCAAATATTTAAACCAATTAATAACCAAAGTGAAGAAATACTTAGATAATAATACACTTATACTTCGTGACTTCAATCTAGCACTTTCTACACTCGATAGCTCTTCTAGGCACAACATCTCCAAAGAATGGAGAGCTTTAAATGATACACTGGACCAGATGGATTTCACAGATATCTGCAGAACTTTACATCCAAACTCAACTGAATACACATTCTTCTCAGGTGCACATGGAACTTTTTCCAAAATAGACCACATACTGGGTCACAAAGCGGGTCTGAACCGATACCAAAAGATTGGGATCGTCCCTTGCATATTCTAAGACCATAATGCCTTGAAATTAGAACTAAATCACAACAAGAAGTTTGGAAGGACCTCAAACACGTGGAGGTTAAGGACCATCCTGCTAAAAGATGAAAGGGTCAACCAGGAAATTAAGGAAGAAGTAAAAAGATTCATGGAAACTAATGAGAATGAAGATACAACCGTTCAAAATCTTTGGGACGCAGCAAAAGCAGTCCTAAGGGGGAAATACATCGCAATACAAGCATCCATCCAAAAACTGGAAAGAACTCAAATACAAAAGCTAACCTTACACCTAAAGGAGCTAGAGAAAAAAATAGCAGATGGACCCCACGCCCAGCAGAAGAAGAGAGTTAATTAAAATTCGAGCAGAACTCAACGAAATCGAGACCAGAAGAACTGTGGAACAGATCAACAAAACCAGGAGTTGGTTCTTTGAAAGAATTAATAAGATATATAAAACATTAGCCAGCCTTATTAAAAAGAAGAGAGAGGAGACTCAAATTAATAAAATCACGAATGAGAAAGGAGAGATCACTACCAACACCAAGGAAATACAAAAGATTTTAAGAACATATTATGAACAGCTATACGCCAAGAAATTAGGCAATCTAGAAGAAATGGACGCATTCCTGGAAACCCACAAACTACCAAAACTGGAACAGGAAGAAATAGAAAACCTGAACAGGCCAATAACCAGGGAGGAAATTGAAGCAGTCATCAAAAACCTCCCAAGACACAAAAGTCCAGGGCCAGATGGCTTCCCAGGGGAATTCTATCAAACGTTTAAAGAAGAAATCATGCCTATTCTACTAAAGCTGTTTGGAAAGATAGAAAGAGATGGAGTACTTCCAAATTCGTTCTATGAGGCCAGAATCACCTTAATTCCAAAACCAGACAAAGCCCCCACCAAAAAGGAGAATTACAGACCAATATCCCTGATGAACATGGATGCAAAAATTCTCAACAAGATACTAGTCAATAGCATCCAACAGCACATTAAGAAAATTACTCACCACGACCAAGTAGGATTTATCCCTGGGACACAAGGGTGGTTCAACACTCGTAAAACAATCAATGTGATTCATCATATCAGCAAGAGAAAAACCAAGAACCATATGATCCTCTCATTAGATGCAGAGAAAGCATTTGACAAAATACAGCATCCATTCCTGATCAAACCTCTTCAGAGTGTATGGATAGAGGGAATTTTCCTCAACATCTTAAAAGCCATCTCCGAAAAGCCCACAGCAAATATCATTTTCAAGGGGGAAGTACTGGGAGCCTTTCCCCTAAGATCAGGAACAAGACAGGGATGTCCACTCTCACCACTGCTGTTCAGCATAGTATTGGAAGTCCTAGCCTCAGCAATCAGACATCAAAAAGACATTAAAGGCATTCAACTTGGCAAAGAAGAAGTCAAACTCTCCCTCTTTGCCGATGACATGATACTCTACATAGAAAACCCAAAAGCCTCCACCCCAAGATTGCTAGAACTCATACAGCAGCAATTTGGCAGCGTGGCAGGATACAAATTTAATGCCCAGAAATCAGTGGCATTTCTATACACTAGCAATGAGACTGAAGAAAGAGAAATTAAGGAGTCAATCCCATTTACAATTGCACCCAAAAGCATAAGATACCTAGGAATAAACCTCACCAAAGAGGTAAAAGATCTATACCCGGGACACCTGCACCCCGATGTTTCTAGCAGCAATGGCCACGATAGCCAAACTGTGGAAGGAGCCTCGGTGTCCATCGAAAGATGAATGGATAAAGAAGATGTGGTTTATGTATACAATGGAATATTACTCAGTCATTAGAAATGACAAATACCCACCATTTGCTTCAACGTGGATGGAACTAGAGGGTATTATGCTGAGTGAAATAAGTCAATTGGAGAAGGACAAACAGTGTATGTTCTCATTCATTTGGGGAACATAAATAATAGTGAAAGGGAATATAGGGAACGGAGAAGAAATGTGTGGGAAATATCAGAAAGGGAGACAGAACATAAAGACTCCTAACTCTGGGAAACGAACTATGGGTGGTGGAAGGGGAGGAGGGCCGGGGTTGGGAATGAGTGGGTGACGGGCACTGAGGGGACACTTGACAGGATGAGCGCTGGGTGTTATTCTGTATGTTGGTAAATTGAACACCAATAAAAATTATTTTATTAAAAAAAAAAGAATGAAACTAGGCCACTTTCTTAATCCATGTACAAAAACTAAACTCAAAATGGATTAAAGACCTAAATGTGAAAAAAAAAGAAATATGTCCACAATAGCCAAACTGTGGAAGGAGTCTTGATGTCCTTCGACAGATGAATAAATAAAGAATACGTGATACACACACACACACACACACACACACAATGGAATATTACCCACTAGAAATGATGAATACCCACCATTTGCTTCGACATGGATGGAACTGGAGGGTATCATGCTGAGTGAAGTAAGTCAACTGGAGAAGGATAATCATCATAGTTTCACTTATACGGGGATTATAAGAAATAGTGAAAGCGATTATAAGGGAAAGGAGGGAAAATGAGTGGGAAAAATTAGAGAGGGTGACAAATCATGAAAGACTCGTAACTCTGGGAAATGAACAAAGGGTAGCGGAAGGGGCAGCGGGCAGGGGGATGGGGTAACTGAGTGACGGGCACGGAGGAGGGCACTTGATAGGATGAGCACTGGGCGTTATACTATATGTTGGCAAATCGAACTTCAATAAAAAAAATGAAATGTTAAAAAAGAAACAGAACTTTGTAGATGTAATCAGTTAAGATGAAGTCACCCTATATTCAAGCAGGCCTTAAATCCAGTGAATGGTGTCCTTATAAAAAGTCCATGTAGATTCAGAGACCACAGGAAAATTTCTGTGATACAGATGGAGGCAGAGACTGAAGTGATGTATCCACATGCCAAGGAATGCCAAAGGCTGCTGGCAACTGCCAGAATCTGGGAAGAGGCAAGGAAGGATTCCTTCCTAGAGCCTTCAGCAGGAGAATGGCCTTGTCAGCACCTTGATTTCAGACATCTAGCCCCCAGAACTATGAGAGTATTTCTATTGTTTTAAGGTACTAGTTTATGTACTTTATTATGGCAGTCTTAGCACATGAATATAGAAGTGAAGTAAGATAAGAATTGGAAAAAGTTTATTCCCTTAAATAATAAACAAGTCACTGGTAATGTTGACCAGAATCACTCAAGTGATGCGATGGGGGACAGAGTTAGATTGTTATAGCTTGTACTTGTGAATGGAAGGTGGTAGAGTAGGAATAGTGAAGGTAGACAACTTTTCAAAAAGGGTTTAGCTATGAAAGGGGGGAAAAGCACTATCTAAAGATGAACATAGGTCTGAGAAAGATTGTTTTCAAGTTTGGAAAGACCTGAGCTGGTCTGTAAACATAGAGCATAGAAGCAGGGCAAAGGGAAGGATAACAAGCAGACAATATATGAAAAAGGAAGAGTGGCAATCAAAGGAGCAAGATTTCTTCAAGAAGTACTGAGAAATGAGGTCTAGTCCTCAAATGAAAGAATTCAGTATGTCCAACTGAAGAGACGAATTCTTTTAATACATAACCCTTTGGGTTTCAGAAAGATAAGGACAGAAAAAAAGGCACTTAGACATATTTATACAAGGTGTTCGATGCTGGAATGAAGATTTTGGACTTAAATCTAGAGGCAATTGGGGCTTTTTTCTTTTGTTTTTGTTTTTGCTTTTTTTCTATATTTTTTAACTGGAGTTCGATTTGCCAACATATAGCATAACACCCAATGCTCATTCCGTCAAGTGCCCCCCCCTCAGTGGACGTCACCCAGTCACCCCCTCCACCCACCCACCTCCCCTTCCACTACTCCTTGTTCATTCCCAGAGTTAGGAGTCACTCATGTTCTGTCACCGTCTCTGATATTTCCCACTCATTTTCTCTCCTTTCCCCTATAATCCCTTTCACTAGTTTTTATATTCCCCAAATGAATGAGACCATATAATGTTTGTCTTTCTCTGATTGACTTACTTCACTCAGCAAAATACCCTCCAATTTCATCCACATTGAAAATGTGGGTATTGAAAATGGTATTTGCCGTTTTTAATGGCTGAGTAATATTCCATTGTATATACAGACCACATCTTTATCGATTCATCTTTCAATGGACACCAAGGCTCCTTCCACAGTTTGGCTATTGTGGACATTGCTGCTAGAAACATCGGGGTACAGGTGTCCCGGTGTTTCACTGCATCTGTATCCTTGGGGTAAATCCTCAGCAGTGCGATTGCTGGGTCATAGGGCAGATCTCTTTTTAACTCTTTGAGGAGCCTCCACACAGTTTTCCAGAGGGGCTGTACCAGTTCACATTCCCACCAACAGTGAAGGAGGGTTCCCCTTTCTCCACATCTTCTTCAACAATTGTTTCCTGCCTTGTTAATTTCCAGCATTCTCACTGTTGTGAGCTGGTTTCTCATTATGGTTTTGATTTGTATTTCCCTGATGGCCAGTAGTGCAGAGCATTTTCTCATGTGCATGTTGGCCATACTGATGTCTTCCCCTGTGAGATTTCTCTTCATGTCTTTTGCCCATTTCAATATTGAATTGTTTGTTTCTTTGCTGTTGAGTTGAATAAATTCTTTATAGATCTTGGATACTAGCCCTTTATCTGATAGGTCATTTGCAAATATCTTCTGCCATTCTGTAGGTTGTCTTCTAGTTTTCTTGACTGTTTCTTTGGCTGTGCAGAAGCTTTTTATCTTGATCAAGTCCCAGTAATTCATTTTTGCTTTTGTTTCTCTTGCCTTCATGGATGTATCTTGCAAGAAGTTGCTGTGGCCAAGTTCAAAAAGAGTGTTACCTATGTTCTCCTGCAGGATTTTTATTGATTATGGTCTCACTCTTATATCTTTCATCCATTTTGAGTTTATCTTTGTGTATGGTGCAAGAGAGTGGTCTAGTTTCATTCTTCTGCATGTGGCTGTCCAATTTTCCTAGCACCATTTATTGAAGAGACTGTCTTTTTTCCAGTGGATAGTCTTTACTGCTTTGTCGAATATTAGTTGACCATAAAGTTGAGGGTCCACTTTTGGGTTCTCGATTCTGTTGCATAGATCTATGTGTCTGTTTTTGTGCCAGTACCACACCGTCTTGATGACCACAGCTTTGTGGTACAACCTGAAATCTAGCAATGTGATGCCCCCAGCAATTGTTTTCTTTTTTAATATTCCCCTTGGCTATTTGGGGTCTTTTCTGATTCCACACAAATCTTAACATGATTTTTTCCAACTCTCTCAAGAAAGTCAATGGAATTTTCATAGGGATTGCATAGAATGTGTAAATTCCCCTGGGTAACACTGACATTTTCACAATATTAATTCTTCCAATCCATGAACATGGAATATTTTTGCATCTCTTTGTGTCTTCCTCAATTTCTTTCAGAAGTGGTCTGTAGTTTTTTGGGTATAGATCCTTTACCTCTTTGGTTAGTTTTATTCCTAGGTATCTTATGCTTTTCGGTACAATTGCAAATGGGATTGACTCCTTAATTTCTCTTTCTTCAGTCTCATTGCTAGTATATAGAAATGCCACTGATTTCTGGGCATTAAATTTGTATCCTGCCACACTGCCAAATTGCTGCTGTATGAGTTCTAGCAATCTTGGGGTGGAGTCTTTTGGGTTTTCTACGTACAGAATCATGTCATCTGTGAAGAGGGAGAGTTTGACTTCTTCTTTGCCAATTTGAATGCCTTTTATTTCTTTTTGTTGTCTGATTGCTGAGGCTAGGACTTCCAATAGTATGCTGAATAGCAGTGGTGAGAGTGGACATCCCCGTCTTGTTCCTGATCTTAGGGGAAAGGCTCCATTGAGAATATTTGCTGTGGGCTTTTCGTAGATGGCTTTTAAGATGGAGGAATGTTCCCTCTATCCCTACACTCTGAAGAGTTTTGATCAGGATCAGATGCGGTATGTTGTGAAATACTTTCTCTGTATCTATTGAGACGATCATATAAAATGAGTTTCGAAGTATTCCATCCCTTTCTATCTTTCAGAGCAGCTTTAGTAGAATAGGTATTGTTTCTTCTTTAAATGTCTGATAGAATTCCCCTTGGAAGGCATCTGGCCCTGGACTTTTGTGTTTTGGGAGGTTTTTGATGACTGCTTCAATTTCCTCCCTGGTTATTGGCCTGTTCAGGCTTTCTATTTCTACCTGTTCCAGTTTTGGTAGTTTGAGGTTTTATAGAAATGCATCCATTTCTTCTAGATTGCCTAATTTATTGGCATATAGCTGCTCATAATGTTTTTTTAATTTTTTTAAAATTTATTTATTCATGAGAGACACAGAGAGGCAGAGATGCAGGCAGAGGGAGATGCAGGGTCCATGCAGGGAACCTGACGTGCGACTAGATCCCGGATCTCTAGGATCATGCCCTGGGCGGAAGTTGGTGCTAAACCGCTGAGCCACCTGGGCTGCTCTATATTTTTAAAATCATTTGTATTTCCTTGGTATTAGTTGTGGTCTCTCCTCTTTAATTCATTATTTTATTAATTTGAGTCTTTTTTGCTTTTAATAAGGCTGGCTAATATTAATTGTTTCAAAGAAGCAACTCCTGGTTTTGTTGATCTGTTCCACAGTTCTTCCGGTCTCTATCTCATTGAGTTCTGTTTAAATCTTTATTAACTCTCTTCTTATGCTTGGTGTAGGTTTTATTTGCTGTTCTTTCTCCAGTTCCTTTAGGTGAGAGGTTAGTTTGTGTTTTTAATTTTCTATTTTTTGATGGAGGCTTGTATTGCAATGTATTTCCCTATTAGGACTGCTTTTGCTGTATCCCAAATTTTGAATGTTTGGACCTTCATTTTCATTAGTTTCCATGAATCCTTTTAGTTCTTTTCTAATTTCCTGGTTGACCCTTTCATTTTTAGCAGGATGGTCTTTAATGTCCACGTGTTTGAGTTTCTTCCAAACTTCTTCTTGTGATGGAGTTCACGTTTCAAAACATTATGGTCTGAAAATATGCACGGGACAATCCCAATCTTTTGGTATTGGTTGAGACCTGATCTGTGACCCAGTATGTGGTCTATTCTGGAGACAGTTCAATGTGCACTTGAGAGGAATGTGTATTAAGCTGCGTTTGGATGTAAAGTTCTGTGAAATATCTGTAAATATCTGTGAAATCCATCGGGTCCAGTGTATCATTTAAAGCTCTTGTTTCTTTGGAGATGTTGTGCTTAGAAGATCTGTCATTTGCAGAAAGCGCCATGTTGAAGTCTCCTCCTATTAGTGTATTATCATCTAAGTATGTCTTTGCTTTGGTTACTTTAATATACTTTGCAGCTCCCACATTAGGGGCATAAATATTCAAGATTGTTAGGTCCTCTTGTTGGATAGATCCTTTAAGTATGATATAGTGTCCCTCTTAATCTCTTACTACAGTCTTTAGGATAAACTTTAATTTATCTGATATGAGGATTGCTACCCCTGCTTTCTTTTGAGGATCATTTGAAGGGTAAATGATTTTCCACCCTTTCATTTTCAGGCTGTAGGTGTCCTTAAGTTTCAAATGAAATCTCTTGTAGACAGCAAATAGATAGGTCTTGCTTTTTTTATCCAGTCCAATACCCTGCATCTTTTGATGGGATCATTTAGCCCATTCACGTTCAGAGTTACTACTGAAAGATATGAGTTTCGTGTCATCATAATACCTATTCAGTCCCTGTTTTTGTGGATTATTTCTTTGGGCTTCCTCTTTCTTTTACAGAGTTCCCCTTAATATTTCTTGTAGAGTTGGTTTGGTGGTCACATATTCCTTCAGTTTCTGCCTATCTTGGAAGCTCTTTATCTCTCCTTCTATTCTGAGTGAGAGCCTTGCTGGATAAAGTATCCTTGGCTGCATGTTCTTCTCATTTGGGACCCTGAATATATCCCACCAGCCCTTTCTGGCCTGCCAGGTCTCTGTGGAGAGGTCTGCTGGTAATCTAATATTTCTCTCCATATAAGTTAGGGATCTCTTGTCTGTTGCAGTTTTAAGGATTTTCTCTTTGGCTTTGGAATTTGCAAGTTTCACTATTAAATGTCAAGGTTTTGAACGGCTTTATTGATTTTAGGTGGGGACCTGTCATCTGAATGCCTGTTTCCCTCCCCAAATTAGGGAGGTTCTCAGCTATGATTTGTTCAAATATGCTTTCTGGTCCTCTGTCCCTCTCGGTGCCCTCTGGAACCCCATTTAGTACATTTTTCCTTCTGAGGTTCTCATTTATTTCCCTCAGCCTTTCCTCATGGTCTTTTGTTTTTCTCTTTTTTTCTTCAGCTTCCTTCCTTGCCATCAACTTGTCTTCTATGTCTCTCACTCTTTCTTCTGCCTTATTAACCCTCATCATTAGGACCTCCAGTTTGGATTGCATCTCATTTAATTGATTTTTAATTTTGGCCTGATTAGATCTAAATTCTGCAGTCATGTCTCTTGAATCCTTTAGCTTTTTTCCAGAGCCAGCAGTAGCTTTATAATTGTGCTTCTGAATTGGCTTTCTGACATCCAATTGTAATCCAAATTTTGTAACTCTGTGGGAGAGAGTACTGTTTCTGAATCTTTCTTTTTTGGTGAGTTCTTCCTTCTAGTCATTTTGCTCAGTGCAGAGTGGCTGTATGAGGGGGTTTGTCAAGAATATCAACCACGACCTAAGTAAATTTCACCCTAGATGATTCTGCCAAGTTCAGAGACCAGAAATTAAAAACAAAGATCAGAAAGAAATAAAACAAAAGGACCGCTAAAGTGAAAAACAAATTTTAAAACAAAGTAGTAAAAAATAAAAGGCCAGGCATCCTAAAGAAGAGAGAAAAGAAAAAAGAAAAGAAAAAAAGGGAGAAGAAGAGAAAAAAGGGGGGCACTAGGAGATGGTGGTGGTGATGAAGTTGTAGTGGAGGGAGAATGTAGTCTACTTGAGGGAATCTAGAGGGTGATCCTCTTGTTTCTGAGTCTATTATGTTCTGTATGTTAGTAGATGCTGAGTCCCAAATTATATAAACCAGAAATACTTGTAGAGGGCCCCAACATTGACCACCAAAACATAAATGAGATATAAGAAGGGGGCAGAATGGGAATGAGGAATCTCACAGAATGAACCAGCACGGTATACCACTTGGTTCTGGGTGCATACCTGTCGTGTTTTAGAAGGTATTAACTTCCGCCATTGTAGAACAAAATGAGGCTGAGAAAACAAACAAAAAAAAAAACCCATTATGTTGCATATTTCCCAAAATTAAGTTGAGTATGTTGAAGGGAATCTAGAAGTGGAAAATATATCTAGGACCTATAATTGTAGGAATATGAAAGTCTACAAGGAAGAATCTTAAAAATGAAGAGTTGGTAAAATACTGTAGGCAGGAAAAGAGAAAAAAAAATGGAAATTTACAGTCTGATATAAAAACGATTTGTACCGGAAAATGAAAGAAAAAAAAAGGAGGGGCACCCTCTATTTCTATATACTGTAAATCCCTGGACTTCCCCTGGAGTTTTTCCAGCACTGCTTAGTTGGTTAAGAACTCGCTCTTCTCCTGTTCTTCCAGCTGGCCTTCTGGGGGAGGGGCCTGCTGTGCTGATTCTCAGGTGTGTGTACCTGGGGGAGCAGTCTCGCCCCCTGCCGGGTGTCGGGCTCAGTGGCAGCTGTTTACTGCATGAGGCCTCCTTTCCCTGGTGGCCCAGCCTCTCCCAGGCACAGGATGAAACAAGGAGGAAAAACCACAATGGCGGTGGCAGCCAGGTCTCCAGCTCTGGAGTCAGATCCCCCAGTAACTACCGCAGTCTCCCAGTCCACAGTGGCCTGGATGCTCCCAGATCGGGGTGCACTGATCTGCACAGCTTGAGGGTAGCAGACAGCAGGAGAATCTTTGCTGTCCTGTGCCCTCCCTGCCTCTGCCTGTCCCCGGGGGACCGCAGGATCCTGGGCTGTGTCCCCCGGTGCCCTGGGATCCGGGGCCTGCGCTGCTGGAATCACGCTCCTCAGTCTGCATCTCCCGAAGTCAGCAGGGCGCAGACCCCTCTGTCTGGAGCGGCCCGCCTGACCCACTGGCTTCTCCCTGATGCCCTGCCTGGCGAGCGCTCCAGCCTTTATGGAGATCTGCTGTGGTGTGTGGTGTGCTTTCCCCTGGGTGCACTTCCTCTATTAGTGACTCTGGGAGACTGGAGGCTTCACCACCCCTCCTGGGATTCTGCCCGAGTTCCCTGTTGATGGCCTTTCTGTCTGGGAAGAATCAATACGGTGCGGATTTTTAAAAAATTCCCGCTTCTCTGGCACTAGGCTTTCCTGTCCTGGGAGGCTTTCAACGACCCGGCCTTAGCTTGGCTCCTCGTGGCCTTAGCCTGACCCCTCCCTGACTGGATTCTTTTTTTTTTTTTCCCATTTGAAAGTAGTCATTTATTAACTGACCAGATTACAAAAATAATCATGGTAGATACATTAGTTCATCCTTCTAATAAGCCTATTGATCTGGTCTTCCCTGTTGCCAGCATCTCCACCTTCTACAAAATGGGTGGTCTTTTTCTTCATTCCGCCGTGTGGAGAAGATAATTTGAAGGGCCATAAAAAGTTGTTCGCTTCTTTGAAACGTTTTCCAATGGTATAGATCTCGTGAATCAGATCCTCCATGCAGATGATGCCATATTTACCAAGAGACCGAGCAATCAATGTGTTATCTGTCAGGGCAATTCGCTTCTTGTTGATCTTGCCATAACCACGCTTGTAGATCAGTTCATTCACTGACTTCAGGTTTGGGTACCTCCATCCTATATATGCTTCCACAATCCTTAGCATGTTAACTGAAGCCTTGTTGAGCTTAACAAAGGTGCCATTGAAGATCTGGCGAAGGCAAAGAAGCTGCAACACCTTTCGAACATTTGGGCTCACACCATTGATACCTCTGATCCTGATGACAAATGCCACCTTGGATTCTGCAGGCACGTAGAAGTTGCCGGCTTTTCTCACCATCCTCGCCATGCGAATCTCAGTTCTGTACATGTCTGTATTCCTTGTGGTAATGCTTAGCCTTTTGATAGATAAGCTTCCTCCTTGCCTTTCGAAGCATCTTTTGGGCAAACTTTTTTCTCATGTGCTTGATCTTCAACTCCGCAAAGTTCCTTTGCTTTTTCTTAAGGGTTTCCAGCACAGCAGGAACCTTCTTCTTCTTCTCTTCTGCACCCTCCATGGATTCTTTTTTATTTTTTTTCCACCTTCCTACCTTGTTAGAAGCAAAAACTCTTATCTTTGTAGCGTTCCAGCTGTTTTCTCTTTAAATCTCAGGTCGAATTCATAGGTTTTCCAGATGATTTGAAAGTAATCTAGGTAAGTTTGTGGGGCCATGTGAGTTGGGGACCCTACTCCTACACCATCTTGCCCTCCTTCATGTTGGGCTGGCGGGATCAAGGGGGATCATGAGGCACCAACAAAATGGCAGCGGACCCTCCACCTTGTTGCCCCCACCTCAGAACTTTCCCATCACCAGCAGACCACCAGAGGACATGTCATTAGGGTGAGACTGGACCTATGCAGGAAACCTGAACTGTACTTTACCCAGACCTCATATAAGGGCATGGTCAGTTATTGCCCTATGCTGATATCACCAGTAATATGCCTAATACCTATCACCCCGTTCAGACACACAACCCTTTACCCCTCCCCTCTTAAAAAGCCTGCTAGCACTCCCCTGCTCCAGACTTCCCTGGCCCGTGACTTCCCTGCTGTCTCCCTTCCCTGCAGGCTACGGAACCTTGTCCGAGAGCCCATCCCATTAAAAGCCTGTTTTGGCCAACTTTTGCCTGGCCTCTCTATTTCATTTTACTACCGATCAGATTAAACCTGACACCTCACACTCTGTTTTTGTTTTTTGATAAAGCGAATGATATGACCCAGGCTAAGCACAATCAAGATCTCATAACTCATGAGGTTTACCTGGAGCACAATTACTGCTGATTGAAATGAATACAGAGATGTGCTTTAGGAAGATTAATTTGGCAGAACTGCAGAGAATGGGCTGGAGGGCATCAAGACCATAGGTAATGAGTTGCTGGCAGTAGCAGGAAGAAGCAAAGGAGACAGATGAGATGGATAATAGGAACACCGCAGAAGGAGCTCAGAAAAGTCTTGAAGACCGTTTTGTATATAAGACGGAATTGAAGAGGAGTCTACAGGTGTGAGCTTGACCTACAGGGATGGGAAATATGCCATAGACAGAAATAGAGATATCTGGGAAGGAGGTTGGGTAAGGGGTAATGCACACTTTGGAATGAAAGTTTGCAGCTTAGGGAGAAGATAAAGCTAAACAAAGTGATCTGGCAATCTCTTGCATACAGGGGAGGTGAAACCCTTGGAAGTGGGTCAATTCATAAAGGAAGGGTTGGCAGAGGAGAAAGATAAGGTAAAGGGCAGAATCATGAATGTACCTTGGGGTATAAGAAGACGACATTTCCCTCAAGTGCAGGAAAGCTTCCTAGAGGAGGTAGCAAAATATGAGACATTCTAGAAACAGGGGTAAGAATGCCTGACTGGTAAGCAGAAGCTGCTGGTTTTTTCCTACCTCTATCACTTCCAAGCTGTGAGGGCTTAGGAAACTCCTTTGTCCTGGGCCTGAAGATTTTTCCACCTATAAAATGGGGTCTCCAAGTACAGTGATTACAGAGGCCCCTTAAATTCTGACATTACATTTTCCTTTGCAATTTGACTTTAGTGTATGGCCAGTCTTTGGTTTGGCAGACAGTGGTGGAAAACTTTCTAGATCAAGGGAAAACAGGAAAGGCAAAGAGGCAAATTTAAGAAATGGAAGGAAACCAATTTGAAACTAGTTGGTTTTTACACCTTGAGATAACTAACCTAACAATTATTCTGATTGAAATTATTAAGGTACTAAATAATTGATAATGATATCTAATTTATGTTGTCAAAAGTGTTAGCTATTAAAAGGAAATTTGGGTAATGAAGTTTTCACCAGTATTGTACTCCCTGATAAAATCAGTACTGAAGAATAAGTATTGTCTTTCTTCTATTTATTCAGGAAAATGAAATGAACTGCTACCAAATGCCTACTTTTTAAATTTCAGGTACTTTCATATATTGGACAAAAAGGCAAATTCCATGAGGGTAAGATTTTAAATCTGTTGTATTAACTGCTGTATCACCAATACCTATCCCTGGAAGAGGGCCTAACATATTTGGAACTCAAATATTCTTTGTCTGACTTGGAAAAATATATAAAATCTTACTTAATCCTTATAATAAACTTGCAAAAGAGGCATTAATATTCTCATTATAAAGTTGGGAAAAGAATGGATAAAAAAAAGTTCCGTAAACTCAAAGTCACATAGCTAGTAGGGTGGTACCAGATCAAATACAATACACTAAAAAAAAAAATACAATACACTATAAGCTCTATATGGGCAGGGAATGTACCAATCTTATTCTCCATGGTATTCCCAGCAGACAGCTAGCTCACTATACAGATTACAGTAGCACTCAACAATTATATTTTAATGAGAGGAAGCAAGCAAGCACATACTCATGTGAACACAAATACCACTCATTTTGTCTATACTAACCACATCATCACTTAAAATAAAAGTATAGCACAGGGAGATGTAGTCAATAATATTGTAATAACATTATATGGTGGCAGGTAGTAACTATATTTATATGATAATGTATAGAAGTGTTGATTCACTATGTTGTATACCTAAAACTACCATTGTATGTCAACTATACTTCAATAAAGAAAAGAATACTACAATCTCAAAAATTCATCAGTTTTCCTTGCAGGTTTGTTGGTTTAAACATTCTGTGATTTTTTATTCTTTCTCACTTATAAACTATGATGGTTCTCTTTCAGTCTTTTTAGCCTTTATATAGAGTCTCAATCTTTCTGGAAGATGTTTATACGAGGAGCCAACAAACTTTCTGTAAAGGGCCAGGGAGTAAATATTTTAAGCTTTGAGGGCCATATTGTCTGTGTTATAACAATTCAGCCTTTTTATAATGTTATAAAAGCTGCCACAGAAAACACATAGATAACTGAGCATGTCTGCATTCCAATAAAATTTTATTTACAAAAAAACAGGTGGCAGGCCAGATTTAACCATAGTTTACCTACCCTTGCTTCATAGTATTACTTTGATTCTTCCATCTCTTGCCCTTCCAGAACTTCTCTAAAACTGTGTCAACTGTGAAAATCCTCCTATCCCTAAAATATATACATATATATTTTAAATTTTTAACATGATTTTAAGTTTATAATAACTTCACGTGTACAACAGATTGATATTTGTACACACGGAGAAATGATCATCACAATAATTCCAGTTACCATTTGTCACCATACATAATTACAAAACTTTTTCTTCTTGTGATAAGAACATTTAAGATTTATTCTTTTAGCAACTTTCAAATACACAATATTTTTGACTGTAGTCACCATGCAATGAATTATATCCCCATGACTTACTGATTTAATAACTAGAATACTGTACCACTTGACCTTCTTCACCTATTTTACCCAACCCCCAAACCCCCTACCCCCTGGCACCACCATTTTGTCCTCTGTGTCTATGAGTTTTTGTTCATTCGTTTTGTTTTTTAGATTCCACATATAAGTGAAATCATATGGTATTTGTCATTCTCTAACTTAATTAACTTAGAAAAATACTCTCGAGGTCTCTCCATGTTGTTGCAGATGCCAAGATTTCATTGTCTTTTATGGCTGAGTAGTATTCCATATATATATTATATATATTATATATAATATAAAATGGAATTTATATATATATAATATATACATAAACACATAACTTCTTTTCAATTCATTCATCAATGGGCACTTAAGTTGTTTCTGTATGTTGGCTATTGTAAACAATGCTGCAACAAGGATAGGGGTGCATGTATATTCTCAAATTAGTGTTTTTGTTTTCCTTAGGTAAGTACCTAGAAGTGAAATTCCTGAAACATATGGTACTTATGTTTTAAATTTTTTGAGAAACCTCTATGATATTTTTCATAATGGCTGCACCAATTTACATTTTCATTAAAAGTGAACTGGAGTTCCCTTTCTCCACATCCTCACCAACACTTGTTATTTCTTGTCTTTTTTTAAAATAATAAATTTATTTTTTATTGGTGTTCAATTTGCCAACATACAGAATAACACCCAGTGCTCATCCCGTCAAGTGCCCCCCTCAGTGCCCGTCACCCATTCACCCCCACCCCCCGCCCTCCTCCCCTTCCACCACCCCTAGTTCGTTTCCCAGAGTTAGTGATAATAGTCATTCTAACAAGTGTAAGGTAATATCTCTTGATGGCTTTCATTGTATTTTCCTGATGATTAGTGATATTGAGCAACTTTCAATATATCTGTTGGCCATCCAGAAGTCTTCTTTGGAAAAATGTCTATTCAGATCCTCAGCCCAGTTTTTAGAATCTTTTTTTTTGCTGTTGAGTTGTATGAGTTCTTTATATGTTTTAGATATGAATCTCTTATCAGATATATAATTTACAAATCTTTTCTCCCATGCTGTAAGTTACCTTTTCATTTTGTTACCAGTTTCCTTTGCTGTGCAAAATATTCTTAATTTGGTGTTTTCTCACTTATTTATATTTGCCTTTGCTGCCTTTGCTTTTGCAGTTAGATCCAAAAGATCAAGGCAAAGACTGATGTCAAGGAGCCTACCATCTATTTTTTTCTACAACTTTTATGGTTTCAGGACTTAACATTTGTGTTTAATCCCTTTTGAATTAACTTTTGTATATGGTGAAGGATAGTAGTCTAGTTTCATTCTTTTGCATGTGGCTGTCCAGTTTTCCCAGAATCATTTATTAAAGACACTGTCCTTTCCCTATCATATATTCTTACTTCCTTTGTCATAAGTTAATTTACCATATGTATGTGGATTTATTTCTGGGCTCTCTATTTTGTTCTATTGACCCATGTGTCCGTTTTTATGCCAGTACCATACTGTCTTGATTATTGTAGCTTTGTAATATAGTTTGAAATCAGGGAGTGTGATGTCTTCAGCTATGTTTTTCTTTTCTTTCTCACTGTTGATTTGGCTATTTGAGGAGTTTTGTGTTTCCATGGAATTTTAGGATTGTTGTTTTCTATTTAAGGGAGAAAAGTCTTTGGAATTTTGATAGCGATTATACTGAATTTGTAGAGTTCTTTGGGTAAATGGACATTTTAACAATATTAATTATTCAACCCCTGAACATTGAATTTCTTTCCATTCATTTGTGTTTTTGATTTCTTTCATCAATGTATTATAATTTTCAGTGTATAGCACTTCATGTCCTAGATAAAATTTAGTCCTAGGTATTTTCTTCTTTCTGATGCAATTATAAATGAGATGATTTTCTTAATTTCTCCTTCTGATAGTTGAGGGTCAGTGGATAGAAATGCAATCAATTTTTTGTTATGTTGATTTTGTACCATGTAACTTTACTGAATTAATTTATTAGTTCTAGCAGTTTTTTGGTGGTGTCTTTAGGATGTTCTATATATAAAATAATTCTTTTTCTTAATTTTTTAAAATTTATTTATGATAGTCATACAGAGAGAGAGAGGCAGAGACATAGGCAGAGGGAGAAGCAGCTCCATGCACTGGGAGCCTGACATGGGATTCGAACCTGGGTCTCCAGGATCGTGCCCTGGGCCAAAGGCAGGCGCCAAACTGCTGCACCACCCAGGGATCCCTAATGTTCTATATATAAAATAATGTCCACAAATAGTGACAGTTTTACTTTTTCCATTCCAGTTTCTTTTTTTTCTTTTTTTCCTTCATTTATTATTATTTTTTATAAATTTATTTTTCATTGGTGTTCAATTTGTCAACATATAGAATAAAACCCAGTGCTCATCTCCTCAAGTGCCCACCTCAGTGCCCGTCACCCAATAACCCCCAACCCCCGCCCACCTCCCATTCCACCAACCCTAGTTCGTTTCCCAGAGTTAGGAGTCTTTATGTTCTGTCTCCCTTTCTGATATTTCCCACACATTTCTTCTCCTTTCCCCTTTATTCCATTTCACTATTTTTTTATATTCCCCAAACGAATGAGACCATATAATGTTTGTCCTTCTCCGACTGACTTATTTCACTCAGCATAATACCCTCCAGTTCCATCCACGTCGAAGCAAATGGTGGGTATTTGTCATTTCTAATGGCTGAGTAATATTCCATTGTATACATAAAATGCATCTTCTTTATCCATTCATCTTTCGATGGACACTGAGGATCCTTCCACAGTTTGGATAGGGTGGACATTGCTGCTATAAACATAAGGGTGCAGGTGTCCCGGCGTTTCATTGCATCTGTATCTTTGGGGTAAACCCCGAGCAGTACAATTACTGGGTCGTAGGGCAGATCTATTTTTAACTCTTTGAGGAACCTCCACAAAGTTTTCCAGAGTGGCTGCACCAGTTCACATTCCCAGCAACAGTACAAGAGGGTTCCACTTTCACCACAACATCTCCAACATTTGTTGTTTCCCGCTTTGTTAATTTTCCCCATTCTCACTGGTGTGAGGTGATATCTCACTGTGGTTTTGATTTGTATTTCCCTGATGGCAAGGGATGCAGAGCATCTTGTCATGTGCTTATTGGCCATGTCTATGTCTTCTTCTGTGAGATTTCTGCTCATGTCTTTTGCCCATTGCATGATTGGATTGTTTCTTTGGTGTTGAGTTTAAGAAGTTCTTTATAGATCTTGGAATCTAGCCCTTTCTCTGATACGTCATTTGCAAATATCTTCTCCCATTCGGTAGGTTGTCCTTTAGTTTTTTGACTGTATCCTTTCCTGTCTAAAAGCTTCTTATCTTGATGAAGTCCCAATAGTTCAATTTGCTTTTGTTTCTTTTGCCTTCGTGGATGTATCTTGCAAGAAGCTACTGTGGCTGAGTTCAAAAACGGTGTTGCCCGTGTTCTACTCTAAGATTTTGATGGAATCTTGTCTCACATTTAGATCTTTCATCCATTTTGAGTTTATCTTTGTGTATGGTGCAAGAGAGTGGTCCAGTTTCATTCTTCTGCATGAGGATGTCCATTTTTCCCAGCACCATTTACTGAAGAGACTGTCTTTCTTCCAGTGGATAGTCGTTCCTCCTTTGTCGAATATTAGTTGGCCATAAAGTTGAGGGTCCACTTCTGGATTCTTTATTCTGTTTCATTGATCTATGTGTCTGTTTTTGTGCCAATACCACACTGTCTTGATGACCAGAGCTTTGTAATACAACCTGATATATGGCATTGTGATGCCCCCTGAGTCTAGTACTCTTTTTTAATATTCCTCTGGCTATACGGGGTCTTTTCTGATTCCACACAAATCTTAAGATGATGTGTTCCAACTCTCTGAAGAAAGTCCATGGTATTTTTTATTTTAAAAAATTTGTTTTTTATTGGTGTTCAATTTGCCAACATAAAGAATAACACCCCGTGCTCATCCCGTCAAGTGCCCCCCTCAGTGCCCGTCACCCATTCACCCTCACCCCTGCCCTCCTCCCCTTCCACCACCCCTAGTTCATTTCCCAGAGTTAGGAGTCATCATGTTCTGACTCCCTTTCTAATATTTCCTACCCATTTCTTCTCCCTTCCATTCTCTTCCCTTTCACTATTATTTATATTCCCCAAGGGAATGCGACCATATAATGTTTGTCCTTCTCCGATTGACTTATTTCACTCAGCATATACTCTCCAGTTTCATCCACGTTGAAGCAAATGGTGGGTATTTGTCATTTCTAATGGCTGAGTAATATTCCATTGTATATATAAACCACATCTTCTTTATCCACTAATCTTTCGATGGACACTGAGGCTCCATCCGCAGTTTGGCTATTGTGGACGTTGCTGCTAGAAACATCGGGGTGCAGGTGTCTCAGCGTTTCATTGCATCTGCATCTATGGGGTAAATCCCCAGCAGTACAATTACTGGGTCGTAGGGCAGGTCTATTTTTAACACTTTGAGGAACCTCCACACAGTTTTCCAGAGTGGCTGCACCAGTTCACATTCCCACCAACAGTGTAAGAGGGTTCCCTTTTCTCCGCATCCTCTCCAAAATTTGTGGCTTCCTGCCTTGTTAATTTACCCATTCTCATGGTGTGAGGTGGTATCTCACTGTGGTTTTGATTTGTATTTCCCTGATGGCAAGTGATGCAGAGCATTTTCTCATGTGCGTGTTGGCCATGTCTATGTCTTCCTCTGTGAGATTTCTCTTCATGTGTTTTGCCCATGTCATGATTGGATTGTTCAGAGAGTTAGAACAAATTATTTTAAGATTTGGTGGAATCAGAAAAGACCCTGAATAACCAGTGGAATTTTAAAAAAGAAAACCATAGCTGGGGGCAACACAATGCCAGAATTCAGGTTGTACTACAAAGCTGTGGTCATCAAGACAGTGTGGTACTGGCACAAAAACAGACACATAGATCAATGGAAAAGAATAGTGAATCCAGAAGCGGACAGTCACTTCAATAAATTGTGCAGGGAAAATTGGACATCCACATGCAGAAGAATGAAACTAGACCACTCTCTTGCACCATATACAAAGATAAACTCAAAATGGATGAAAGATCTAAATGTGAGACAAGAGTCCATCAAAATCCTAGAGGAGAACACAGGCAACACCCTTTTTGAACTCGGCCACAGTAACTTCTTGCAAGATACATCCACGAAGGCAAAAGAAACAAAAGCAAAAATGAACTATTGGGACTTCATCAAGACAAGAAGCTTTTGCACAGCAAAGGATACAGTCAACAAAACTAAAAGACAACCTACAGAATGGGAGAAGATATTTGCAAATGACGTATCAGATAAAGGGCTAGTTTCCAAGATCTATAAAGAACTTATTAAACTCAACACCAAAGAAACAAAAAGTCCATGGTATGTATAGGGATCGTATTAAACGTGTAAATTTCCCTGGGTAACATTGACACTTTCACAATATTAATTCTGCCAATCCATGAGCATGGAATATTTTTCCATCTCTTTGTGTCTTCCTCAATTTTTTTCAGAAGTGCTTTTAGTTTTAGGGTATAGATACTTAAACTCTTTAGTTAGGTTTATTCCTAGGTATCTTATGCTTTTGGGTACAATTGTAAATGGGATTGACTCCTTAATTTCTCTTTCTTCAGGCTCATTGTTAGTGTATAGAAGTGCCACTGACTTCTGGGCGTTGATTTTATATCCTGCCACACTGCCGAATTGCTGTATGAGTTCTAGCAATCTTGGGGTGGAGTCTTTTGCGTTTTCTATGTAGAGTATCATGTCATCGGCGAAGAGGGAGAGTTTGACTTCTTCTTTGCCAATTCGAATGCCTTTTATTTCTTTTTGTTGTCTGATTGCCGTGGCTAGGGCTTCCAGTACCATGTTGAATAGCAGTGGTGAAAGTGGACATCCCTGTCTTGTTCCTGATCTTAGGGGAAAGACTCCCATCGCTTCCCCATTGAGAATGATATTTGCTGCGGGCTTTTCGTAGGTGGCTTTTAAGATACTGAGGAAAACTCCCTCTATCCCTACACCTTGAAGAGTTTTGATCAGGAATGGTAGCTGTATTTTGTCAAATGCTTTCTCTGCATCTATTGAAAGGATCATACTGTTCTTGTTTTTTCTCTTGCTGATATGATTAATCATATTGATTGTTTTACGAGTGTTGAACCAGCCTTGTGTCCTGGGGATAAATCCTACTTGGTCATGGTGAATAATCTTCTTAACGTATTGTTGTATCCTATTGGCTAGTATCTTGTTGAGAATTTTTGCATCCATGTTCATCAGGGATATTGGTCTATAATTCTCCTTTTTGGTGGGGTCTTTGTCTGGTTTTGGAATTAAGGTGATGCTGGCCTCATAGAATGAATTTGGAAGTACTCCATCTCTTTCTATCTTTCCAAACAGCTTTAGTAGAATAGGTATGGTTTCTTCTTTAAACGTTTGATAGAATTCCCCTGGGAAGCCATCTGGCCCTGGACCTTTGTGTCTTGGGAGGTTTTTGATGACTGCTTCAATTTCCTCCCTGATTATTGGCCTGATCAGGTTTTCTATTTCTTCCTCTTCCAGTTTTGTTAGTTTGTGGTTTTCCAGAAATGCGTCCATTTCTTCTAGATTGCCTAATTTATTGGAGTATAGCTGTTCATACTATGTTTTTAAAATCGTTTGTATTTCCTTGGTGTTGGTAGTGAACTCTCCTTTATCATTCATGATTTTATTAATTTGAATCTTCTCTCTCTTCTTTTTAATAAGGCTGGCTAATGGTTTACCTATCTTATTAATTCATTCGAAGAACCAACTCCTGGTTTTGTTGATCTGTTCCACAGTTCTTCTGGTCTCGATTTCATTGAGTTCTGCTCGAATCCTTATTAATTCTTTTCTCCTGCTGGGTGTAGGATCTATTTGCTGTTTTTCCTCTAGCTCTTTATGTGTAAGGTTAGCTTTTGTATTTGAGTTCTTTCCAGTTTTTGGATGGATGCTTGTACTGCGATGTATTTCCCCCTCAGGACTGCTTTTGCTGTGTCCCAAAGATTTTGAACGGTTGTATCTTCATTCTCATTAGTTTCCATGAATCCTTTTAATTCTTCCTTAATTTCCTGGTTGACCCTTTCATCTTTTAGATGGATGGTCCTTAACCACCACGTGTTTGAAATCCTTCCAAACTTCTTTTTGTTATTTAGTTCTAATTTCAAGGCATTATGGTCTGAGAATACGCAGGGCATGATCCCAATCATTTGGTATTGTTTCAGACCTGGTTTGTGACGCAGTATGTGGTCCATTCTGGAGAAAGTTCCTTGTGCACTTGAGAAGAATGTGTATACAGTTGCGTTTGGACATAAAGTTCTGTAGATATCTGTGAAATCCATCGGGTCCAGTGTATCATTTAAAGCTCATGTTTCTTTGGAGATGTTGTGCTTAGAAGAGCTATCGAGTGTAGAAAGTGCTAGATTGAAGTCACGAAGTATAAGTGTATTATTATCTAAGTATGTCTTAACTTTGGTTATTAATTGATATATTTGGCAGCTCACACATTCAGGGCATATATATTGATGATTGTTAAGTCCTCTTGTTGGATAGATCCTTTAAGTGTGATATAGTGTCCCTCTTCATCTCTCACTACAGTCTTCGGGGTAAATTTTATTTTATCTGATATAAGGATGGCTACCCCTGCTTTCTTTTGAGGACCATTTGAATGGTAAATGGTTCTCCAACCTTTTATTTTCAGGCTGTAGGTGTCCTTCTGTCTAAAATGAGTCTCTTGTAGACAGCAAATAAATGGGTCCTGCTTTTTTATCCAGTCTGAAACCCTGCGCCTTTTGATGAGGTCATGAAGCCCATTCATGTTCAGAGTTACTATTGACAGATATGAGTTTAGCGTCATCATGATACCTATTCAGTCCCTGTTTTTGTGGATTGTTCCATTGGACTTCATCTTAAAGAGGAATTTTAAGAGTCCCTGTTAAAATTTCTTGCAGAGTTGGTTTGGTGGTCACATATTCTTTCAGTTGCTGCCTCTCTTGGAAGCTCTTTATCTCTACTCTATTCTGAATGAGAGCCTTGCTGGATAAAGTATTCTTGGCTGCATGTTCTTCTCATTTAGGACCCTGAATATATCCTGCCAGCCCTTTCTGGCTTGCCAAGTGTCTGTGGAGAGGTTTGCTGTTAATATGATATTTCTCCCCATATAAGTTAGGGATTTCTTGTCTCTTGCTGCTTTAAGGATCTTCTCTTTATCTTTGGTATTTGCAAGCTTCACTATTAAATGTCAAGGTGTTGAATGGTTTTAATTGGTTTTAGGTGGGGAATCTCTCTATTTCCTGGATCTGAATGCCTATTTCCCTTCCCAGATTGGGAAAGCTTTCAGGTATGATTTGTTCAAATACATATTCTGGACCTCTGTCCCTTTCGGCGCCCTCGGGAACCCCAATTAAATGTAGATTTTTCTTCCTCAGGCTGTCACTTATTTCCCTTAATCTATCCTCATGATCTTTTAATTGTTTGTCTCTTTTTCCCTCAGTTTCCCTCTTTGCCATCAACTTGTCTTCTATGCCACTCACTTGTTCTTCCACCTCGTTAACCCTTGTCATTAGGACCTCTAGTTTGGATTGCATCTAATTTAATTGATTTTTAATTTCTGCCTGATTAGATCTAAATTCTGCAGTCATGAAATCTCTTGAGTCCTTTTTTCTTTTTTCTAGAGCCATCAGTAGCTTTATAATAGTGCTTCTGAATTGGCTTTCTTACATTGAATTGTAATCCAAATTTTGTAACTCTGTGGGAGACAGGACTGTTTCTGATTCTTTCTTTTGAGGTGAGGTTTTCATTCTAGTCATTTTGCTCAATGCAGAGTGGCCAAAAACAAGTTGTATTGGGAAAAGGAGAAAAAGAGAGAAGAGAAATAAAAGAAATATAAAAAAAGAAAAAAAGAGAGCGAAAAAGAGAAGAAAAGAAAAAAAGGGGGGGAAGCAAACAGAAATAAAAAAAAAAAACAAGGGAGAGTATCCTCTGATTCTGTATACTGTAAATCCCTCGACTTCCCCTGGAACTTTCCAGTGTTGCTTGGTCAATAATTTGTTTTTCCCCTGTGGGTCTAGCTGGTCTTCTGGGGGAGGGGCCTGCTGTGCTGATTTTCAGGTGTTAGCACTCGGGGGAGCTGCTCAGCCCCCTGCCTGGTGCAGGGCTCGGTAAAAGATGTTTAAGCTGTTTATCTGGTGAGGCCACTGTGAGGCTCAGTGGGGGTTGTTTATTCTGTGAGGCCAGGAGGAACAACAACAGTAGCAGCGGCCAGCTCTGGAACCCGGGATTCAGCTCCTGCAGTAACTACGGACCTCTTGGTCTGCAGGGTCCTGGATGCTCCGGGGGCGGGGCCACTGATCTGCTCAACTTGGGGCAGGAGTGTCCTTGCTGTCCTGGGCCCTCCTGGCTTCTGCCTGTCCCGGGGGAGCGCCGGATCCTGGGCTGTGTCCCTGGTGCCCTGTGCTCCCGGGCCTGCGCTGTTGGATTCGCTCTCCCTGCGGAGCAGCCCTTTGTGCCCGAAGCCTCGGCCCGAGCGCCCCCGAGCTACTCCCCCGGGCCGCGCAGCCCCCTCCACGTGGATCTGCAGCCTGAGCCACCTCCGAGCTGCTGCCAGGTCCAGCCGAGCACGCTGCAGCCTTTTAGGGAGCTCGGCCTCGGGGTGTGGCGTGCTCTCCCTGGGCACAGGTGCTCTGTTAGAGTCCCTGGGAGCCTGAGGACATCCCTGCCCTTCCTGGGATCGTGCTCTAAGTCCCTGTGAGTGCCTTTCTGTCCGGGAAGATTGGTGAAGCTCCTGCTTCTCCAGGATGGGGCTTTCCTGTCCTGGGGACACTCGCCCGGGCCTTAGCCTGGCTTCTCGTGGGGTCCCTCCTCCTTGGATGCCTTTTGTTTCTTTATTTCTTTTTTTCCCCATCTTCTTACCTTGATAGAAGCATGAACTCTTCTCACTGTAGCATTCCAGCTATTCAGTCTTTAAATCTCAGGCCAGATTCGTAGATTTTCAGGATTATGTTAAGGTTATCTAGGTAATTTGGTGGGGACAGGTGACTTAGGGACCCTACTCTTCCGCCATCTTGCCCCCCCTCCTTTCCAGTTTCGATGCCTTTTATTTATTTTTCTTGCTATATTGTTCTGGATAGGACTTCCACACAGGCATGCCTCATTTTATTGTCCTTTGCTTTATTATGCTTCACAGATATTGGTTTTTACAAATTGAAGGTTTATGGCAAGCCTGTGTTGATCAGAATTATTGGTGTCATTTTTCCAATAGCATTTGCTCACTTCACGTATTTCTGTCACAATTTAGTAACTCTTGCCATATTCCAAACATTTTCATTATTATATTTACTACAGTGATACATGATCAGTGATCTTTATTGTTACTATTGTAATTGTTTTGGGGTCCCATGAACTGTGCCGATAGAAAATGGCAAATTTAATCACTAAATGTGTAATCTGATTGCTTCATCAACCAGCTATTCCACTCTCTATTCCTTGACACACAACTATATTGAAATTAGGCCAATTAATAAACATACAATAGCTTATAAGTGTTCAAGTGAAAGGAAGAGTCACATGTCTCTCACCTTAAATCAAAAGCTAGAAATGATTAAGCTTGATGAGGAAGGTATGTTAAAAGTTGAGATAGGCCAAAATCTAAACCAAGTTGTAAATGCAAAGGGAAAAGTTCTTGCAGGAAGTTAAAAACGCTACTACAGTGAACACACAAATGATAAGAAAGCAAGAGTCTTATTGCTAATATGGAGAAAGTTTTAGTGGTCTAGATAGAAGAGCAAACCAGCCACAACATTCTCTCAAAACAAAGCCTAATGTAGGAAACGATCCTGACTCTGTTCAGTTCTATGAAGGCTGAGAAAGTTGAGGAAGCTGAAGAAGAAAAGTTTGATGCTAACAGAGGTTGCTTCATGAGGTTTAAGGAAAGAAGCCATTTCCATAACATAAAAGTACAGGGTGAAGCAGCAAGTGCTAGTGTAGAAGCCACACCAAATTATCCAGAAGATCTAGCTAATTAATGAAAGTGGCCACAATAAAAACATATTTTTGATGTGGGTGGAAAGACATTATATTGGAAGAAGATGCGATCTAGGACTGAAGAGGAGTTAAGATGCAGAGTAGCAGGGGAACCTTGAGCTTGCCTCATTCTTCAAACATAGCTAGATTAACATAAAATTACATTGAACAACCAGGAAATTGATCTGAGGATTAAGAAAACAATTCACACAATTAGAAGGAGAGAACATGGCAGATGCAAAGTTTGGAGATGTGAATTAGGGGAGAGAAAAGCCATGGTGCCATCAGCAGGAGGGAGCCCTTTTCACAGATTAGTCAGGGAGAGAAGAGAGTGGGAATAAGAGAAGTATACATGGTTTGCACAAGACACCATGGTGTGGGGATCCCCTGGGTCACACTGGGAGAGAATGCTCCCCTTCCCGGAGTACATTTGGAAGACGGTATTTTGCCTCTACAAGGACAAAAGGCCTGCTGGACATCACTGAGTGGCCATTCAATAGCAAGGGACAGATGTGCACACAGCAGATAACCTGGTCACAGCTTTTTTTTTTTTTTTTTTGTGCTTCAGCATAGACTCCAGGCACCTACCCAGGCATGTAACTGCTTTTCTGGGACACAATTGTGCCAAGTGCAGTGTTGTGAGGCTCCCCTCTGGGAAGCAGAGTGGGTCCATGCCTTGCTGAGTCCTCTAAGATTTGGAGTTTTGAATCCCAACAACCAGCAAGAGATAAAACACAGGAGAACTGTTGTTCCAGGTATGCTAACAGCCTGGGCACAGACAGGTTTAGAGCAGTGATGTGACAAAAGCCTGAGACACAGGAGGGGAGATTATTTGTTTTTCTGTCAGGGCCTCCTGAATAGCGGTGGCTGAGAGTTCCCTCCATTGGGATGAGAAGGTGAGGTGATGTAATCTCTTACCACTATCCCCTCATCCATCCACAAGCAGATCAGATTTCAGAGAGAAACTTGGCATCTCCAGTGGGGGCTGGAATCACTTACACCAAACCCTCCCCCCCTACACCTGTCAACAGCATATTTACCATGGCAGGACTGACTATGAGCCAGTGTAGTGGGCCTCTCCCTCAGACAATCAACACAGATCCCCACCACCACCACAATGTACCAACTCTATTGATCATAGTGTGTTCCAAAGCATCAGCTTCAGTTCTGGTGGAAATACGACTAGGCTTTCTTTTTTTTAATTAAAAATATTTTTTTTTACCTTTCTCTCTCTCTCCCTTTTTATTGTAGGGAGAGAGGCAGAGGAAGAAGAGCGATAATATTAATCTTAAGCAGGCTCCATATCCAGCATGGAGACTGATGTGGGGCTCGATCTCACAACCCTGACATCATGACCTCAGCCAAAATCAAGATTCAAGTGCTTAGCTGATTGAGCCACCAAGGTGCCTCTTTTACTATAATTTTTTTTCTTTGGAATCAGGCATATAGTTTTTTATTGGTTTGTTCATTGATTTGTTTGTTTCCTTTTCTCATTTTTTGGATCAGGCTTCTTTTCTTTTTTCCTTCTTTCTTTTTCTTTGGAATCAGGATTATACATTTTTGTTTTATGTTTGTTTGATTTTTTCTTTTCCTTTTATCTTTTCTTAGATCAGACTTCCTTTTAAATCAGGCTTATCTTAACAAATTAATCAAAGCACACATAGTTAAAGTTCCAAACACCCCCTGCTGCAAGCAAAGAGGAACTCCGCAGAGGACTGACCTGTGGGAAAGAGCAGCCACAATACAATAGCAGAGTACATACAGCATACACCAGAAACACTTCCTTATATACCAGGCCCTGGACAGTGTATGGCCCATTCTTAATATAGTATTACTCTCAGGAGCAGGAAAAATAATAACTTTAATAACACGCAAAAGACAGAAACCTAGACATAATGACAAGATGGAGGAATTTTCCCCAAAAGAAAGATCAAGAAGACATTATAGCCAGGGATTTGCTAAAAAACGGATATAAATAATATATCTGAACAGTAATTTAGAACAACATTCATAATAATACAGGCTGGACTTGAAAGAAGTATAAAAGACACAAGAGAAACCCTGGCTGCAGAGAGGAAAGACCTAAAAACTGGCAGGTTGAAATAAAAAATACTATAACTGAGATGCAAAACCAACTGGATGTAATCACAATGAGGATAGAAGAAGTAGAGGATCAAAAAAGTATACAGAAGATAAAATTATGGAAAATAATATAGCTGTAAAGAAGAGGGAAAGAAAATGATTGCATTACACATATAGACTGAGAGAACTTAGCGATTCCACAAAGTCTGGTAATATCCATATCATAGGAGTCCCAGAAGAAGAAGAGGGGGGAATAGGAGCAGAAGGTTTATTTGAACAAATTATAGCTGAGAATTTCCCTAATCTGGGGAAGGAAACTAGACATTTAAGTCCAAAAGGCAAAGAGAACTCCCCTCAAAATCAACAAAAACAGGACAACATCAAGACATAACATAGTGAAACTTGTAAAATACAAAAATAAAGAGAGAATCTGAAAGCATATAGGGGCAAAAGGTTCTTACCCTACATGGGTAGACACTTATGGTTAGCAGAAGACTTGTCCACAGAAACTTAGCATGCTAGAAAACAGTGGTATGATATATTCAACATGATGAACAGGAAAAATATGAAGCCAGAAATACTTTATCCAGTAAGGCTATCATTCAGAGTAGAAGAGATAAAGAGTTTCTAAGACAAGCAAAAACTAAAGAAGTTCATGAGCACTAAGCCAGGTCTGCAAGAAGTATGAAGGGGGATCCTTGGGAGATAAAGAGAGACCAAAAGCAATAAAGAGGAGAAAGAATAGAGACAATCTACGGGAACAGTGACTTTACAGTAATACAGTGACAAAAATTCATATCTATCAATAATTACTCTGAGTGTAAATGGAATCAATGCTCCAATCAAAAGACATAGGGTATCAGAATGGATATCACAAGGCCAGATTTTAGGTTGTACTACAAAGCTGTGGTCATCAAGACAGTGTGGTACTGGCACAAAAACAGACACATAGACCAATGGAACAGAATAGAGAACCCAGAAGTGGACCCTCAACTTTATGGCCAACTAATATTCGATAAAGGAGGAAAGACTATCCATTGGAAGAAAGACAGTCTCTTCAATAAATGGTGCTGGGAAAATTGGACATCCACATGCAGAAGAATGAAACTAGACCACTCTCTTGCACCATACACAAAGATAAACTCAAAATGGATGAAAGATCTAAATGTGAGACAAGAGTCCATCAAAATCCTAGAGGAAAACACAGGCAACACCCTTTTTGAACTCGGCCACAGTAACTTCTTGCAAGATACATCCACGAAGGCAAAAGAAACAAAAGCAAAAATGAACTATTGGGACTTCATCAAGATAAGAAGCTTTTGCACAGCAAAGGATACAGTCAACAAAACTAAAAGACAACCTACAGAATGGGAGAAGATATTTGCAAATGACGTATCAGATAAAGGGCTAGATTCCAAGATCTATAAAGAACTTCTTAAACTCAACAGCAAAAAACAAACAATCCAATCATGAAATGGGCAAAAGACATGAAGAGAAATCTCACAGAGGAAGACATAGACATGGCCAACACGCACATGAGAAGACGCTCTGCATCCCTTGCCATCAGGGAAATACAAATCAAAACCACAGTGAGATACCACCTCACACCAGTGAGAATGGGGGAAATTAACAAGGCAGGAAACAACAAATGTTGGAGAGGATGCGGAGAAAAGGGAACCCTCTTACACTGTTGGTGGGAATGTGAACTGGTGCAGCCACTCTGGAAAACTGTGTGGAGGTTCCTCAAACAGTTAAAAATAGACCTGCCCTATGACCCAGCAATTGCACTCCTGGGGATTTACCCCCAAAGATACAGATGCAATGAAACACCAGGACATCTGCACCCCAATGTTTATAGCAAGCATCAATGTCCACAATAGCCAAACTGTGGAAGGAGCCTCAGTGTCCATCAAAAGATTAATGAATAAAGAAGATGTGGTTTATGTATAAAATGGAATATTACTCAGCTATTAGAAACGACAAATACCCACCATTTGCTTCGACGTGGATGGAACTGGAGGGTATTATGCTGAGTGAAACAAGTTAATCGGAGAAGGACAAACATATGTTCTCATTCATTTGGGGAATATAAATAATAGTGAAAGGGAAGAGAAGGGAAGGGAGAAGAAATGGGTAGGAAATATCAGAAAGGGAGACAGAACATTAAGACTCCTAACTCTGGGAAACGAACTAGGGGTGGTGGAAGGGGAGGAGGGCTAGAGGTGGGGGTGAATGGATGATGGGCACTGAGGGGGGGCACTTGACGGGATGAGCACTGGGTGTTATTCTGTATGTTGGCAAATTGAACACCAATAAAAAATAAATTTATTATTAAAAAAAGGAAAGAAAAAAACAAAACAAAAACAAAAACAAAAACAAAAAAACAAGATCCATCTATATTTTGCTTATAAGAGACTCATTTTAGACCCACAGGCACAGATTGAAAGTAAAAGAAATAGAGAACAGATTGAAAGTAAAAGAAATAGAGAACAATCTATCATGCTAATGGACATCAAAAGACAGCTGGGGTAGTCACCCTTATATCAGACAAGCTAAATGTTAAACCAAAGACTCTAATAAGAGATGAAGAAGGGTACTATATCATAATAAAGGGGTCTATCTAACAAAAAGTTCTAACAACTCTCTCGAGAGCATCCAAATATATAAATCAATTAATAAAAAACTTAAACTCATTGATAGTAATACAATAATAGTAGGGGACTTTAACACTCCATTCAAAGCAATGGACAAATAATCTAAGCAGAAGATCAACAAGGAGACAAGCAGTTTAAGTGACACACTGAACCAGGACTTAAATATATTCAGAGCATTTCATCCTAAAGCAGCAAAATATACATTCTCTTCAAGTGCACATGGAACATTCTCCATAATAGATCGCATACTGGGCTGCAAGTCAGCCCCTAAAGTACAAAAGGATTGAGATCATACCATGCATATTTTCATACATAAGGCTATGAAACTTGAAGTCAACCACAAGAAAATTTTGGAAAGAACATATACAAGGAGGTTAAAACATCCTACTAAATAATGAATGGGTTAACTGGGATATTAAAGAAGAAATTTAAAAAATACATGGAAGCAAATGAAAATGAAAACACAACTACAGTCCAAAACCTTTGGGATGCACACTTGCCATCAGGGAAATACAAATCAAAACCACAATGAGATACCACCTCACACCAGTGAGAATGGGGAAAATTAACAAGGCAGGAAACAACAAATGTTGGAGAGGATGCAGAGAAAAGGGAACCCTCTTACACTGTTGGTGGGAATGTGAACTGGTGCAGCCACTCTGGAAAACTGTGTGGAGGTTCCTCAAACAGTTAAAAATAGACCTGCCCTACGACCCAGCAATTGCACTGTTGGGGATTTACCCCAAAGATACAAATGCAATGAAACGCCGGGACACCTGCACCCCGATGTTTATAGCAGCAATGGCCACGATAGCCAAACTGTGGAAGGAGCCTCGGTGTCCAACGAAAGATGAATGGATAAAGAAGATGTGGTTTATGTATACAATGGAATATTACTCAGCTATTAGAAACGACAAATACCCACCATTTGCTTCAACGTGGATGGAACTGGAGGGTATTATGCTTAGTGAAGTAAGTCAGTTGGTGAAGGACAAACATTATATGTTCTCATTCATTTGGGGAATATAAATAATAGTGAAAGGGAATATAAGGAAAGGGAGAAGAAATGTGTGGGAAATATCAGAAAGGGAGACAGAACGTAAAGACTGCTAACTCTGGGAAACGAACTAGGGGTGGTGGAAGGGGAGAAGGGCGGGGGTGGGAGTGAATGGGTGACGGGCACTGGGGGTTATTCTGTATGTTAGTAAATTGAACACCAATAAAAAATAAATTTAAAAAAAGCCTTTGGGATGCAGCAAAGGTGGTCGTAAGAGGGAAGTATATAGCAATACAGGTTTTCCTCAAGAAGCAAAAAAAAATCTCAAATATACAATCTAAACTTACACCTAAAGGAGCTAGAAAAAGTATAGCAAATAAAGCCTAAAGCCAGAAGAAGAAGAGAAATGATTAAGATTAGAGCAGAAATAAATGACAGAAAATTTAAAAACCCCGGTAAAACAGATCAATGAAACTAGGAGCTAGTACTTTGAAAGAATTAACAAAATTGATAAACCCCTAGCCAGGCTTATCAAAAAGAAAAGAGAAAGGACCCAAATAAATATAAATCATGAATGAAAGAGGAGAGGTCTCAACCAACACCACAGAAATACAAACAATTACAAGAGAATATTCTGAGCAATCTTATGCCCATAAATTGGGCAATCTGGAAGAAATTGATATATCCTTAGAAACCTTTAAACTACCAAAACTGAAAAAGAAAGAAACAGAAAAACCTGAACAGACCCATTACCAGCAGTGAAATTGAATTCATAATCAGAAATATCTCAACAAGCAAGAGTCCAAGGCCAGAGGGCTTCCCAGGGGAATTCTAAACATTTACAGAAGAATTAATACCTATTTTTCTGAAACTGTTCCAAAAAATAGTAGAAATGGAAGGAAAACTTCCAAACTCAACTATGAAGCCAGCATTACCTTGATCCCAAAACTGGACAAAGACCCCCACTAAGAAAAATTACAGAACAATATCCCTGATGAACATGGATGCAAAAATTCTCAACAAGATACTAGCTAATTGAATCCAACAGTACATTAAAAGGATTAGTCATCATGGTCAAGTGAGATTTATTCCTGGGCTGCAGGAGTAGGTCAATATCCACAATTCAATGTGATACACCACATTAATAAAAGAAAGGTTAAGAACCATATCAATCTCTTTCAATAGATGCAGAAAAAGCATTTGACAAAATACAGCATCCTCTCTTGATAAAGACCCTCAAGAACATAAGGATAGAAGGAACATACTTCAACATCATAAAGACCATAAATGAAAGATCTATAGTGAATATCATCCTCAATGGGGAAAAACTGAGAGCTAGCTTTTACCCTATGGTCAGGAACATGACAGGGATACCCACTTTCACCACTATTGTTCAACGTAGTACTGGAAGTCCTAGTCTCAGCAATCAGGCAACAAAAAGAAATAAAAGGCATCCAAATTGGCAAGGAAGAAGTAAAACTTTCACTCCTCACAGATGACATGATACTCTCTGTAGAAAACTTGAAAGAGTCCACCAAAGAATTGCTAGAACTGATACACGAATGCAGCAAAGTCACAGGATATAAAGTTAATGTACAGAAACCTGTTGCATTTCCATACACCATTAATGAAGAGGCAGAAAGAAAAATTAAGGTATCAATCCCATTTACAAATGCACCAAAAAATGATACCTAGGAATAAACCTAACCAAAGAGATAAAAGGTTTATATGCTAAGAAATATAGAACACTTATGAAAGAAATTGAAGACACAAAAAATGCAAAAACATTCCATGCTCATGGATTAGAAGAATAAACATTGTTAAAATGTCTATACTAACTAAAGCAATCTACACATCCAATGCAATCCCTATCAAAACACCACCAGTATTTTTCAGAGCTAGAACAAAGAATCCTAAAATTTGTATGGAACCAGAAAAGACCTCAAAAAGTAATGTTGAGAAAGAAAAGCAAAGTGGGAGTCATCACAACCCTGGACTTACAAGCCTTATTACAAAGCTATAATCATCAAGACAGTATGGTACTGGCACAAAAACAGACACATAGATCAATGGAACAGAATACAGAAATTGATTCATAGCTATATGGCCAACAAATCTTTGACAAAGCAGGAAAGAATATCTAATAGAAAACAGTATCTTCAACAAATGGTGTTGGAAAAACTAGACAGCAACATGCACAAGAATGAAACTAGACCACTTGCTTACACCATACACAAAAATAAATTCGAAATGGGTGAAAGAGCTAAATGTGAGACAAGAAATGGTCAAAATCATAGAAGAGAAAGCAGGCACCAACCTCTTTGGTTGTAGCAACTTGTTACTAGACACCTCAATGGAGGCAAGGGAAAGAAAAGCAAAAATGAAGTATTAGGACTTCATCAAGATAAAAATCCTCTGCACAGTGAAGGAAACAATAAAACTAAAAAGAAAACAAAAGAATGGAAGAAGATATTTGCAAATGACAAATCAGATAAAGGGCTAGTATCCAGAATCTATAAAGAACTCATCAAAATCAACACCCAAAAAGTAAATGATGCAGTTAAGAATTGGGCAGAAGACATGACTAAACACTTTTCCAAAGGAGACATCCAGTTGTCTAACAGAACACATGAAAAAATACTCAACATTATTCATCATCAGGGAAATACAAATCAAAACCACAATGAGAAACCACCTCACAGCTGTCAGAATGGCTAAAATTAACAATTCAGGAAATAACAGATGCTGGTGAGGATGCACAGAAAGGGGAGCCCTCTTGCACTGTTAGTAGGAATGCAAGCTGGTGTAGCCACTTTGGAAAACAGTATGGAGGTTCCTCCAAAAGTGAAAAATAGAATTACCCTATGACCTAGCAATTGCACTATTAGGTATTTATCCAAAGGATACATACATGCATGCTGATTTGAGGAGCACATGCACCTCAATGTTTGTAGCAGCACTATCAACAAATTATTGAAAGAGTTCAAATGTCCATCGATGGATGAATGAAATATTAAAGCCATCAAAAATAATGAAATCTTGTCATTTGCAACAACATGGATGGAACTAGTATACAGTGCTACATAAATACACCATCAGAGAAGGACAAACATATGATTTCACTCATGTGGAATTTAAGAAACAAAACAGATGAACATAGGGTAAGGGATGGAAAAATATAATAAGATAAAAACAGAGAAGGAAGAAAACCACAGAGACTCTTAATTATAGAGAACAAAGTAAATGTTGCTGAAGGAGGGCTAGTGGGAGGATATGCTAAATGAGTGATGGGCATTAAGGAGGGCATTTGTTGGGATGGGCGCTGGGTGTTATACGTAAGTGATGAACTACTAAATTTTATTTCTGAAACCAATACTACACTATATGTTAAGTACCTTGAATTTAAGTAAAAAAAAGAGGAGATGACATCTAGGACTTTCATAGCTAGATAAATGTCACTGTCTGGCTTCAAAGGTTCAAAGGACAGGCTAACTCTCTTGCCAGGGGTTGCTAGTGACTTTATGTTAAAGGCAATGTTCATTTACCATTCTGAAAATCCTAGGGCCCCTAAGAATTATGATAAAACTAGTCTGCCTGTGCTCTATAAATGGAAAAATAAAGCCTGGATGACATCACATCTGTTTACAACACAGTTTACTGAATACTTTAAGCCCACTGTTAAGATCTACTGGTGAGAAAAAAGAAGAAAGTGTTCCTTTTAAAATATTACTGTTTATTGACAATGCATCTGGTCACCCAAGAGCTCAATGAGATTGTTATTTTTCATGCCCACTAACATACTATCCATTCTATAGCCCATGAATCAAGGGGTAATTTAGACTTTCAAGCCTTATTATTTGAGAGATATATTTTTTTAAGACTAGAGCTGTTATAGACAGTGACACATCTCATGCCACAAAGAAATTCTTCATGAGAAGAATCAATCAATGTGGCAAACTTCTCTGTTGTCTTACTTTACAAAATTGTCACAGTCACCCCAATATTTAGCAACCAACACCCTAATCAGTCAGCAGCCATCAACAATGAGGCAAGACACTCTACCAGAAAAATATTTCAATTCATTGAAAGCTCAGATGATGATTAGCATTTTTTAGCAATAACGTACTTTAAATTAAGGTACATACATTATGTTATACACAATGCTATTGCGCACTTTAAATAGACTATAGTATAGTGTAAACATGACTTTTATATGTCCTGGAAAACAAAAAAAATTCATTTGACTTGATTTATTTGCATTATTATGGTGGCCTGGAACCAAAACCACAATATCTTTCAGATATGTCTGTGTTATGTTGAATAAAATTGTCAAGAGTGGCATCCTTGTCTTGATCCTGATTGTAGAGGAAAAGCTTTCAGCTTTTCACCATTAAGTATGATGTTAGCTGTGGGCTCATCATATATGGCCTTTATTATGTTGAGGTATGTTTCCCTATAACCACTATGTTGAGAGTCTTTATTATAAATGGATGTCAAATTTTATCAAATGCCTTTTCTGCATCTGTTGAGATGATCATATGATTTTTACTCTTTGCTTTGTTAATGTGGTTTATTACGTTGATTGATTTTCAGATTTGCTGAACCATCCTTGCATTCCTAGAATAAATCCCACTTGATCACGGTGTATGATCCTTTTAATGTATTGCTGAATTTGGTTTGCTAATATTTTGCTGAGAATTGAGGCATTAATCTTTATCAGGAATATTAGCCTGTAGTGCGTGCATGTGTGTGCATGCTGTGCTTGTTTGGTTTTGGTATCAGAGTAATGCTGACCTCATAAAATGAGTTTGAAGGCATTCTTTCCTATTAAGATTTTTGGAAGAGTCTGAGTAAGATAGGTATTAAATCTTCTTTAAATGTTTGGTATAATTTGGCGTGTCTGGCTAGCTCAGTCAGAAGAGCCTGAGACTCTGGATCTTGGGGTTGTGAGTTCAAGCCCCACATGGAGGCAATGTGGAGATTACTTAAATAAATGTTTGATATAATTCACCAGTCTTGGAGTCTTGTTTGTTGGGAGGTTTTTGATTACTATTTCAATCTCTTTACTGATAACCAGTCTCTTCAGATTTTGTATTTCTTCATGATTCAATCTTGGAAGATTTTCTGCTTCTAGGAACTTATCCATTTTTTCTAGTTTATTAATTTGTTTATGTATAATTGTTCATTGTAGTCTCTTATGACTGTGTTTCTGTAGCATCAGTTTCACCTTTTTTTATTTCTTATTTATGTGAATCCTCCTTTTTTTTCTCAGTGAGTCTAGCTAAAGTTTTGTCAATTTTGTTTGTCCTTTCAAAGAAATAACTCTAAGTTCCACTGATCTTTCCTAGTGTCTTTTTAGTCTATTTATTTCCCCTCTGATCATTATTATTTCCTTCCTTCTCCTAACTTCAGGTTTCACCTGTTCTTATTTTTTCTAGTTCTTAAGTATAATGTTAGATTATCTGAGACTTTTCTTGTTTCTTGAGGTAAGCCTATATCTCTATGAACTTCCCTTCCAACTGCTTCTGCTGCATCCAATAGGTTTTTGTATGCTGCATTTCCAATTTCATTTGTCTCAAGATATTTTTTAAATTTCTCCTTTTATTACTTCATTGGTAGTTCATTAGCACATTCTTTAATATACATATATTTGTGATTTTTCTAGTTTTCTTCTTGTACTTTATTTCTAGTTTCATACCATTGTTATTGGAAGAGATGCTTGATATGACATCAATCTTTTAAAAATATTTTTTATTGGAGTTCGATTTGCCAACATATAGTATAACACCCAGTGCTCATCCTGTCAAGTGCTCCCCTCAGTGCCCTCCACCCAGTCACCCCATCCCTCTGCCCACCACCCCTTCCACTACCCCTTGTTTGTTTCCCAGAGTTAGGAGTCTCTCATATTCTGTCACCCTCTCTGATTTTTCCCATTCATTTTCTCTCCTTTCCCTTATAACACCTTTCACTATTTTTTATATTCCCCATATGAGTGAAACAATATAAAGTTTGTCCTTCTCCAGTTGACTTATTTCACTCAGCATAATACCATCCAGTTCCATCCATGTCGAAGCAAATGGTGGGTTGTCATTTCTAATGGCTGAGTAATATTCCATTGTATATACAGACCACATCTTCTTTATCTATTCATCTGTTGATGGACACTGAGGCTTCTTCACAGTTAGCCTATTGTGGACATTGCTGCTATAAACATCGGGGTGCAGGTGTCCCGGTGTTTCACTGCATCTGTATCTTTGGGGTAAATCCCCAGCAGTGCAATTGTTGGGTCATAGGGCAGATCTATTTTTAACTCTTTGAGGAACCTTCACACAGCTTTCCAGAGTGGCTGTACCAGTTCACATTCCCACCAACAGCACAAGAGGGTTCCCCTTTCTCCACATTCTCTCCAACATTTGTTGTTTCCTGTACTGTTAATTTTTTTACCATTCTCACTGGTGTGAGTTGGTATCTCATTGTGGTTTTGAATTGTATTTTCCTGATGGCAAGTGACGTGGAGCATTTTCTCATGTGCTTGTTGGCCATGTGTAGATATGACATCAATCTTAAATTTATTGAGTCTCAGGGTTTTTTAAAGATTTATTTATTTTAGAGTAAGAGCAAGTGTAAGTGGGGGGGAAGGGCAGAGGGAGAGAGAGAATCTCAAGCAGACTCCCCATTGACTGCAGAGCCCTATGTGGGGCTCAGTCTCACGACTGTGAGATCATGATCTAAGCTGAAATCAATAATCAGATGCTTAACTGAGACACCCAGGTGCTCCTAGACTTGCCTTTTTAAAAAAGATTTTATTTATTTATTTTTAGAGAGAGAAAGATTGAGTGCATGAGCTGTGGGGGGTGAGGGGTGGCAAGGCGAAGAGGCAGAAAGAGAATCTCAAGCAGACTCCCTCCCAAGCACAGAGCCCAATGTGGGGCTTGATCCTACAACCGTGAGATCATGACCTGAGCTGAAACCAAGAGTCAGACACTTAATCAACTGAGCCACCTAGGACTTGTTTTGTGGCTCAACACATGACCTACTAAGAAAAATCTGTATCCTGCTGCTTTTGGGTGGACTGTTCTGTATGTATCTACTAAGTCCACCTGCTCTAATTTGTCATTTATTTTCATTTTTTTCTAATGTGTCATTTAAAGCTGATATTTCCTTATTGATTTTCTGTCTGGATTATCTATCCATTAATGGAAGTGGGAAATTAAAGTCCTCTACTATTACTGTATTGTCAATTTCTCCCTTTTGGTCTGTTAATATTTGTTTTATATATTTAGGTACTATTTGGGGAGCATACATATTTACAAATTATATATCTTCTTGTTGAAGTGAATCCTATATCATTATATAATGCCCATCTTTGTCTTTTATTAAGTGCTTTAAAGTTTATTTTGTGTAAGTATAGCTACCCCAGATTTCTTTTAATTCCTGTTTGCATCAAAAGTCTTTCTCCTATACCTTCACTTTTTAAAAATTTGTTAAATTTTAATTCCAACATAGTTAACAATGTTATATTAGTTTCAGGTGTACAATACAGTGATTCAACAATACAATAGTTATCCAGCACTCATCGTGACCAGAGTATGCCTTAATCTCCATCACCTATTTCATCCATCCTCCCACCCACCTCCCCTCTGGGAACCAGCAGTTCATTGTCTGTTTAAGAGTCTGTTATCTAGGGATCCCTGGGTGGCGCAGCGGTTTGGCGCCTGCCTTTGGCCCAGGGCGCGATCCTGGAGACCCGGGATCGAGTCCCATGTCGGGCTCCCGGTGCATGGAGCCTGCTTCTCCCTCTGCCTCTCTCTTTCTCTCTCTCTCTCTGTGACTATCATAAATAAATAAAAATTAAAAAAAAAAAAAAGAAAGAGTCTGTTATCTATATCTTTGGGGTAAATCCCCAGCAGTGCAATTGCTTGGTCGTAGGGTAGTTCTATTTTTTAAAAAGATTTATTTATTTATTATTTATTTATGATAGACACAGAGGGAGGGGGCAGAGACACAAGAGGAGGGAGAAGCAGGCTACATGCTGGGAGCCCCACATAAGACTCGATCCCCAGATGCCAGGATTGTGCCCTGGGCCAAAGGCAGGCACCAAACTGTGAGCCACCCAGCGATCCCCCAGGGTAGTTCTATTTTTAACTCTTTGAGAAACCTCCACACTGTGGAAGGAGCTTCAATGTCTATCAAAAGATGAATGGATAAAGAATTTGGGGAATATAAAAAATAATGACAGGGAATAAAGGGGAAAGGAGAAAAATGAGTGGGAAATATCAGAAAGGGAGACAGAACATGAGAGACTCCTAACTCTGGGAAACAAAGTAGGGGTGGGGGAAGGGGAGGTGGGCGGGGGGTGGGGGTGACTGGGTGATGGGCACTGAGGGGGGGCACTTGATGGGATGAGCACTGGGTGTTATTCTGTATGTTGGCAAATTGAACACCAATAAAAAATAAATTTACCAAAAAAGAAGTTGTGAGATATATCTATCTCTATCATCTATCTATCAATCTATCTATGTTGGCAAATTGAACACCAATAAAAAATGAATTTACCAAAAAAAGAAGATGTGAGATATATCTATCTCTATCATCTATCTATCTATCTATCTATCTATCATCTATCTATCAATCTATCATCTCCAAGTTGGACTGGGCGGCGTCCTGAAGGCGCCCACAATGTGCACGAGTGGGAAAGACTTGGCGCGCCCTCCCTTGGCATGGGGCCAGGGAGAGGCTACCTGCGGGCTGCCCTGCTTTGCAGTCGGGCTGTCCCCGCGCTAACAGAACGTTAGACTTCTCTTTAACATTGACTAAGAACTACATGGATCTAACATTCGATCTCATTCAGAATTAAAGGGGGGAGGGGGAGGGGTTCCAAACTGCAATAGCGACTGTAGACTGCTTCTGTAGTACTCCTTAAGAACACAAAGGGGGGGGGTGTTGGGGGAGGGGAGGCGGGAAGGAGGTTTGTGAGAGCGAGGCTGAGCCTGCAGATGAACTTTTTCTGGCCTGCCTTCCTTAACTATGTATGTACATATATATATTTTTTAATTTGATGAAAACTGATTACTTCAATAAACAGCTTCATGCCTTTGTAAGTTATTTCATGTTTGTTTGGGTGTACTGCCCAGTGTTGTTTGTAAATAAGAGATTTGGAGCACTCTGAGTTTACCATTTGTTATAAAGTATATAATTTTTTTATGTTTTGTTCCTGAAAATTCCAGAAAGGATATTTAAGAAAATACAATAAAATATTGGAAAAGTAAAAAAAAAAATTGTATATTTTATACACACACACACACACACACACACACACACACAAAATGGAATAATACTCAGCCATTAGAAATGACAAATACCCACCTTTTGCTTCAACGTGGATAGAACTGGAGGGTGTTATGCTGAGTGAAGTAAGTCAAACAGAGAAGGCCAAACATTATATGGTCTCATTCATTCAGGGAATATAAAAAATAGTGAAAGGGATTGGATTATAGGGGAAAGGAGAGAAAATGACTGGGAAATATCAGAGAGGGTGACAGAACATGAGAGACTCCTAACTCTCAAGGGAAACGAACAAGGGGTAGTAGTGGAAAGGGAGGTGGGCGGGGGGATGGGGTGACTGGGTGACAGCACTGAGGGGGGCACTTGACAGGATGAGCACTGGGTGTTATACTATACATTGGCAAATCAAACTCCAATAAAAAATATACAAAAAAATTTTTAAAAATAAGAAAGAGTCTGTTATCCCCCCACTTTCAATCTATGTGTGGCCTTACATATGAAGTGATGTAGGCAGCATATAAATGGGTCTTATTTTTTTAAGATTTTATTTATTTATTCATGAGAGACACACAGGGAGAGATAGAGGCAGAGACACAGGCAGAGGGAGAAGCAGGCTCCATGCAGGGAGCCTGACGTGGGACTCAATCCCAGGTCTTCAGGATCACACCCTGGGCCAAAGGCAGCGCTAAACCACTGAGCCACCAGGGCTGCCCGGGTCTTATTTTTTAAGTCCATCCAGTCACTCTATATCTTCTTTTTTGAAGAATTTAATCCATTTAAAGTAAAGGATGTATTTATTGCCATTTTAGAATTTTTTTTCTGGCTATTTTGTAATTCCTTTTGCAACCATATTTTCTTTTGCTCTCTTCTCTTGTAGTTTAATGACTTTCTCTAGTGTTATGCTTATATTCCTTTCTCATGATCTTCTGTGTATTTATTACAGGTTTTTACTTTGTAATTAACATGAATCTCACACATAACAACCTTTATTTATAAAATGGTCAATTTTAAATTGGTAGCAAGTTAAATTTGAATACATGCTAAAACTCTACCTTTTACTCCACCCCCATATATATATATATATTTATTTATAATTACATATATATTTTTTAAAAAGGGAATAGGATAGGTTTTCTGCCCCTTTCTCCCTCTCTTCTCCTTCTGCAACCCCTATAAAGTAAATGTTATTCCGCTTTTTATTGCCCCTTAAGTTCTTTAAGCAATATTCGCTTTCTAAAATTCTTTTTCTTTTCACTGTTCTGTTTGGGTAAGTTCCACTGGCCTGTTTTCCAGATCACTGATACTTTCTGCTGCTTCATTTAGTCTGCCATTGAACTCCTGTAGTGTACATTTCAATTCAGTTATTGTATTCTTCAGCTCTGTGAGTTCTGTTTGGTACTTTTATTTTCTAGCTCTTTGTTGAAGTTCTCACTGTATTCTTCTCCCAAGCTTGGTGAACATCTCTATGACCATTACTTTATTTTATTTTATTTTTTTAAAGATTTATTTACTTATGATAGACATAGGGAGAAAGAGAGAGGCAGAGACACAGGAGGAGGGAGAAGCAGGCTCCATGCAGGGAGCCCAACGCGGGACTCTAGGATCGCGCCCTGGGCCAAAGGCAGGCACCAAACCACTGAGCCACCCAAGGATCCACAATGACCATTACTTTAAATTCTTTATCAAGTAAATTACTTATGTCTGTTTTATTAAGGTTTCTTTTTTTTAAGATTATTTACTTATTTATTTATTTATTGAGAGAGAGAGAGAGAGAAAGAGAGAGGCGGGGGGGGTGGGCAGAGACACAGGCAGAGAGAGAAGCAGGCTCCATGCAGGGAGCCTGACGTGGGACTCGATCCTAGGTCTCCAGGATCACACCCCAGGCTGAAAGCGGCGCTAAACCGCTGCGCCACAGGGCTGCCCTTAAGGTTTCTTTTTGAGGTTTTATCTTGTTCTTTTATTTGGAACCTATTTTTCTATTTCTTCATTTTGCTTGACTCTGTTTCTATGTATTAGGTGAGATAGCTACATCTTCCAGCCCTAGAAGAATGGCCTGTGTATGTGATGAAACTTATCATTTAACTTTGCCCTTGCTTTTGGTGATCTCTGGAATGTTTGTGATTATCTAAGTAGCCTGATTTATTCTTGATAGCTCCCAGTTGTTGCGGGTGTCCTAAGACCTGTCATCTTAGCACCTAGTTTCAGGCTGATTGGAAGCCAACCCCTTATGCAACAGGTTTTAAAGTATGCAAATATATACAGTCATGTGTGACTATGGTCATAATCCCTACTGACCTTCTCTCCTGGCTATGTGGTTTCCCCTAGGCAACAGCTGCAAAAATCAGGGCTCTGAATCATGTATAAGCTTCTTTCTGGAGGGTACAAGCAAACCATAGTAAGGCAAAAATGGCATCCCCCAGTCTATGTTCCCTGAGAGTACTTTCTTAGCCTCTAGATACATGGGAAACCTGATAACCATCCCTTGGGTTGAAGCTCCAGGACAAGTAAATAGAACTTTTTCTATTGGAAAAAGGAAGATTGGGGGTGTGTTTCAGTCTGCTATCTTTAAAATTCCCTGGTGGTGGTAGTTTGCCTAGAACTATGTCTTTGATTGTTTCAGTTCTGTTGGGCCTAGAGATGCAAGGCTGCTGCCATCAGATCCAGATCAAGAGGTATCTCCTGTGTGGGCTACATGTGCCCACTGGCTTTAGCAAGGCAGAGCAAGACTGCAGGGCCAGTCCATGCCCACTGGCTTTAGTGGAGCAGTAGGAAAGCACAGGGCTGGGACATGCTCACTGGCTTTTTGGGGGGAACATATCCCTGGTATATTAATACATGATAGGATAATTACAGTTTTATTGAGTTTTAATAGTTTTAACCCCTTTCATTTAATTGTAGATGGCATGGATATGATGACAACAGAGAGAGGTCAACTAGGGAAGTTGGCAGGTAGCCTGGACAAAGTCCCCAAATATTTTCATATTCATATTTGATATGAATTCATATTCAAGGTTTCATTTTCATATTCATGTTGTTCTAAGATCTGGACATCAGGTTTTCAGGATAAAAACTAGATTTTGCGACAAATACCCACTATTTGCTTCAATGTGGATGGAACTAGAGGGTATCATGCTGAGTGAAATAAGTCAATTGGAGAAGGACAAACAGTATATGGTCTCATTCATTTGGGGAATATAAAAAATAGTGAAAGGGAATAAAGGGGAAAGGAGAAAAATGAGTGGGAAATATCAGAAAGGGAGACAGAACATGAAAGGCTCCTAACTCTGGGAAACGAACTAGGGGTGGTGGAAGGGGAGGTGGGCAGGGGGTGGGGGTGACTGGGTGACAGGCACTGAGGTGGGCACTTGACGGGATGAGCACTGGGTGTTATTCTGTATGTTGGTAAATTGAACACCAATAAAAAATAAATTTATAAAAAAACAAACAAACTAGATTTTGTTTTTTTGATCAGTGTGCCTAGGGTTGATCAGTTACTGGAAAACAGAGTCATAAATAACCATACTCATAAGAGACTGAATGCAATTTCAGTAACCAAGAGTAATATAACTACCAAGTGAACCAGTTACTCATATTCTCTGCTTCTGTATATCAGATGTATAAATAAAAATTCTGAATTATTTCCAAAGGGCCAAACATGTACTAAGTGCTAGATACACAACAATGAATATAAAGTAGCTCCTCCCTTCATGCTTCCAGTCCAAAAGTTGGCAAAAATTTTTTTCTGTAGAGACCCAAATAAGAACTTCTAGGATTTTCAGGTCATATAGTTTCTGTCAGAACTATTAAATTGTGCTGTTGTGTGAAAGCAACCATAGACAATACATAAATGAATAGACATGATTTTGTTCTAAGAAGACTTTATTCATGGACACTGAAATTTTACTTTCATATAATTTTCACACATCATGAAATACTATTTTTCTTTTGTTTTTTTCCCTCCCCAACCACTTAAAAATATATTTTAAAAAAACACTCATGGCTAGCAGACCATTAAAAAACAAGTGATGGGCTACATTTAGCCCACAGGCTAACCTTTGCCATCCCCTGTCTAGTCTAATACAGAAGATAAGTACAGAAACAAATTATTTCAGTATAATGTGATAAAACCTAGAGTTCTATAGTTTTATGGTAGCCAGAGGAAGGCCACCTAACTTAACCCAAGGCATCAAAGTAAGTATTTATAAACATAAACCCCAGAACTGAGTCTTAAAGAATGTTAACAAGAAGGTATTAACTAAACAAAAACGGGAAACGTATGCTCCAAATAGAAAGCAGAGAATGAACAGTCACAGAATTGATAAACAGCATGAAATTCTTGGGCAGTGTAATTGTTCTAGCATAAAATATAAGGAATGTCAGATGAAGTTGTAGGTAAGGGTAGGGATGAAGCTATAAAATGTTTTCTATACCATGTGTCTGGGCAATGAAGGCCACTGACAGGTTTTCAGCAGGGGAATGATATAATCAAATCTGTATTTTAGGTTTATTTCTGTGACAACATTTTGGCAGACAGATCTCTGACAGCTGAGAAGCTATTGGAACAGTCCAGGGGCGAGATGATAAGGGCCTAAACCAGGCAAAAGCAATAAAAATGGAGAGAAGAGGATAAATTCTAGAAATGTCTTAAAAAGGTAATATTAACATGGCTCAGTGAGGAGAGCAAGAAGTCAAAAATGACTCAGGTTTCTCACTTGGATGGCTAGGTAGACGAAAGTACCACCAAGTGCTATTGGAAGGAGAGAGAGTTTTATGAGCTAGATAATGAATTCAGATTTATACACATTGCATTGCATTTTTTAAAAAGATTTTATTTATTCATGAGACACACAGAGAGAGGCATAAACATAGGCAGAGGGAGAAGCAGGCTCCCTGCAGGGAGCCTGATGTGGGACTCAATCCCAGGACCCCAGGATCATGACCCAAGCTAAAGGTAGACATTCAACCACTGAGCCACCCAGGTGCCCCTGCATTGCATTTACTGTTGGGTTTTCCTGTGGAGGTTTTTACCAGGCCACTGTACATAGGAATTTGGGAGACAGATTAAAACCACAGATACAGTTATAAGCACACAGATGTGGTCATCAAAACCATGAATGAATATAGTTTCTCAGATTCAATGAGTAAGGAGATTCATGGGCCATGGTGAGTAAAGGAGACTGAAAGAATAGGAGAAAATATCTGAGGCCATGATGATATTAAAGAGCAGCTGTAAAGGGAATGCAGTATCAAAAAGCTAAAAGGAAAAGAGGTTGCTGTCAGAGAGGTGAATTTAGTCTTTCATAATGGATTCCTGAAAATTAATCCTTAATGCCTCAAGGCAGTGGTTCTGAAACTATAAGCTTTTCACCTGGAAAGCTTGTTAAAACACATTGCTAGGTACCATCCCCAGAGTTTTGATTCAGTAGGTCTCTGGTGGTGCCCAATAATTTACATTTCTAACAACTTCCTAAGTGATGCTCACCAGTCAGAACCACAGCCCTAAAGTGTCCATTGGAGGCAAAGAATTAATTTCTTTTTAATGCATCTAGAATTCTCCTAGTTGTGTGTCATCCTTGGGGACAGTAAGATAATAGACACTCAACTCAGTTTGTTTTGTGATTCAGATAAGGAACCCTGTCAGAAAGACTGGAAGGTGTTAGAGTCCAGGAGATCAGAGACCACACCCATATTATTCACTACTGATTCACCATAGGTTAGAGATTCCACTACCATGTGTTGACTAAAAGATTGGTAAGGTCCATAGTACAATTAGAGGAGTGAGCAGCTGATACATAGGGTTTATTGGTGAAGGTATGATCAAGGACCCATAAGACTAAAGTTTGTAATCCTCTACAAGGACAATAAAATCTTTCAGTATGACAACATGAATTGGGGTAGGGAAAATGATAGTGAAACAGGTGTCAAAGTATAAAATCAAAGTGGAAGGATGACCTGGAGGCTGACAGAGGACAGCGGCAGGGAAAGAAAATTGATATAGCCTGCATGTTGAATATCAAAACTGAAGGGATTTTGCCTGAGGGTGGAGGAATAAAGCTTTGGAAGTTGTCTATGGAGAGCATGCCTTATCCAGGGCATATGAACATACTACTGTCCTTTAAATTGTGTCTTGTTTTTTTTTTTATCACTTAATACAGTGTCTTGAGACTAACTATATGGTCAAAAATTATTTTTACACATTTTATCTTTCTTGATAATTCTATAATTTTTCCCATAAACATTTCTTTTCTTCATACATATTTCTTCTTAAGGACATTCCTAAGAATTTTATGTGTTTCATTGCTATAGTGAATGGGATATATTTCTCCTGATAGCTCCAAATTGGTTATTCTGGTACGGCATTCTTTTTTTTTTAATTATTATTTTTTTATTGGAGTTCAATTTGCCAACATATAGCATAACACCCAGTGCTCATCCCGCCAAGTGCCCCCATCAGTGCCCATCACCCTGTCACCCCAACCCCCCGCCCATCTCCCCTTCCACTAACCCTTGTTCATTTCCCAGAGTTAGGTGTCTCTCATGTTCTGTCACCCTCACTGATATTTTCACTCATTTTCTCTCCTTTCCCCTTTATTCCCTTTCACTAATTTTTATATTCCCCAAATAAATGAGACCATATAATGTTTGTCCTTTTCTGATTGACTTATTTCACTCAGCACAATACCCTCCAGGTCCCTCCATTCCAAAGCAAATGGTGGGTATTTGTCGTTTCTAATGGATGAGTAATATTCCATTGTATACATATACCACATCTTCTTTATCCATGGACACCAAGGCTCCTTCCAGTTTGGCTACTGTGGACATTGCTGCTAAAAACATCGGGGTGCAGGTGTCCTGGCAATTCACTGCTTCTATATCTTTGGGGTAAATCCCCAGCAGTGCAATTGCTGGGTCGTAGGGCAGATCTATTTTTAACTGTTTGAGGAACCTCCACACAGTTTTCCAGAATGGCTGCACCAGTTCACATTCCCACCAACAGTGCAAGAGGGTTCCCTTTCTCCACATCCTCTCCAACATTTGTGGTTTCCTGCCTTGTTGATTTTCCCCATTCTCACTGGTGTGAGGTGGTATCTCATTGTGGTTTTGATTTGTATTTCCCTGATGGCAAGTGATGCAGAGCATTTTCTCATGTGCGTGTTGGCCATGTCTATGTCTTCCTCTGTGAGATTTCTGTTCATGTATTTTGCCCATTTCATGATTGCATTGTTTCTTCCTTTACTGTTGAGTTTAATAAGTTCTTTATAGATCTTGGATACTAGCCCTTTATCTGATACGTCATTTGCAAACAGCTTCTCCCATTCTGTAGGTTGTCTTTTAGTTTTGTTGACTATTTCTTTGGCTGTGCAGAAGCTTCTTATCTTGATGAAGTCCCAATAGTTCATTTTTGCTTTTGTTTCTTTTGCCTTCGTGGATGGATCTTGCAAGAAGTTACTGTGGCCGAGTTCAAAAAGGGTGTTGCCTCTGTTCTCCTCTAGGATTTTGATGGAATCTTGTCTCACATGTAGATCTTTCATCATTTTGAGTTTATCTTTGTGTATGGTATAAGAGAATGGTCTAGTTTCATTCTTCTGCATGTGGCTGTCCAATTTTCCCAGCACCATTTATTGAAGAGACTGTCTTATTTCCAGTGGATAGTCTTTCCTGCTTTGTCGAATATTAGTTGACAATAAAGTGGAGGGTCCACTTCTGGATTCTCTATTCTGTTCCATTGATCTATGTGTCTGTTTTTGTGCCAGTACCACACTGTCTTGATGAGCACAGCTTTGTACTACAACCTGAAATCTAGCATTGTGATGCCCCCAGCTATGGTTTTCTTTTATAATATTCCCCTGGCTATTCGGGGTCTTTTCTGATTCCACACAAATTTTTTTTTGTAAATTTATTTTTTATTGGTGTTCAATTTGACAACATATAGAATCTAACACCCAGTGCTCATCCCGTCAAGTGCCACCCTCAGTACCCGTCACCAGTCATCCCCACACCCCGTCCATCTCCCCTTCCCCCACCCCTAGTTCATTCCCAGAGTGAGGAGTCTCTCATGTTCTGTCTCCCTTTCTGATATTCCCACTCATTATTTCTCCTTTCCCCTTTATTCCCTGTCATTATTTTTTATATTCCCCAAATGAATGAGACCATATAATGTTTGTCCTTCTCTGGTTGACTTATTTCACTCAGCATAATACCCTCCAGTTCCATCTACATCGAAGCAAATGGTAGGTATTTGTCGTTTCTAATGGCTGAGAAGATGTGGTTTATGTATACAATGGAATATTACGGTGTTCTTTTAAATTAAATTTAAGCTTCTTTGACTTATCTTCTGAACTTGGGGTAACACCTTACACTTTTTTCATTAATTAAATAAAATCTTTAAAAAATAAAAAATAAAATAAAAAATAAAAAATAAAAATAAATAAATAAAATATTTAACATATGTTCATTTTCATATCGTTATGGGAGTTAAAATTTTTATCTTTAAAAAGTATCTTTTGGGGTACCAGGGTGGCTCAGTCAGTTAAGCATCTGTCTTTGGTTCAGGTCATGATCTCAGTGACCTAGAATCAATCCCCACATTGGCCTCCTGCTGGGTGGGGAGTCTGCTTCTCCCTCTCCCTCTCCCTCTCCATTCTCCCTCTGTTGCTCCCCACTGCTTATGCATGTGCTGTCTCTCCCTCTTTCTCTCAAATAAATGAATTAAAATTTAAAAAATTATATTTTAACATTTGCAATGAATTGTTATTGTGCAATATTATTGAAGTAGATTTCAAAGAATCCACTTATAGGTTTTGCATCTAAGTTCACAAACTGGCTTGAGGGGCAAGATGGTGGAAGAGTAGGGGTCCTCAACTCACCTGGCCCCACAAACTTACCTAGATAACTTTCAAAATATCATGAACACCTACGAATTTGACTGGAGATTTAAAGAGAGAACAGCTGGAATGGTATAGAGAGAAAAGATTTCCTTCTAACAAGGTAGGAAGGCAAAAAGTAAAAAATAAAAAAACAATAAACTGGGGGAGGGGGAACCGCGAGAAGCTGGGCTAAAGTGGAGGGGCAAAGCGTCCGCAGCAGGAAAGCCTAGCCCTGGAGAAGCAGGAACCTTAAAAATCCGTGCAGGAGGAGGAGGGGCAAGATGGCAGAAGAGTAGGGTCCCCAAATCACCTGTCCCCACCAAATTACCTAGATAACCTTCAAATTATCCTGAAACTCTATGAATTCGGCCTGAGATTTAAGAGGGAACAGCTGGAATGCTACAGTGAGAAGAGTTCACACTTCTATCAAGGTAGGAAGACGGGGGAAAAAAGAAATAAAGGAACAAAAGGCCTCCAAGGGGGAGGGGCCCCACGAGGAGACGGGCTAAGGCCGGGGCGAGTGTCCCCAGGACAGGAGAGCCCCTTCCCGGAGAAGCAGGAGCTGCACCAACCTTCCCCAGAGGAAAGGGGCCCTCAGGGAGTTAGAGCAGGACCCAGGAGGGCGGAGATGCCCTCGGGCTCCCTGGGACACCAACAGACACCTGCGCCCCGGGGAGAGTGCCCTGAGCTCCCTGAGGGCTGCAGCGGGAACAGCGGGACCCAGAGCAGCTCGAAGGGGCTCGGGCAGCGACTCCTCGGAGGCAGCTGCGGGGCGGGAGCGCGAATCCAACAGCACAGACCCGGAGCACAGTGTGCCGGGACACAGCCCAGGATCCGGCCTCCCCCCGGGACAGGCAGAGGCCGGGAGGACCCAGGACAGCAAGGACACTCCTGCCCCAAGCTGAGCACATCAGCGGCCCCGCCCAGGAGCCTCCAGGCCCTGCAGACGGAGTAGTTTCTGCGGGAGCTGAATAGAGGTTTCCAGAGCTGAAGCAGCCACTGGGGTTGTTCCTCCTGGGGCCTCAAGGGGTAAACAACCCCCACTGAGCCCTGCACCAGACAGGGGCAGAGCAGCTCCCCCAAGTGCTAACACCTGAAAATCAGCACAACAGGCACCTCCCCCAGAAACCAGGTAGACGGACAATTTCCAGGGGAAGCCAAGGGACTTAAAGTACACAGAATCAGAAGATACTCCCCCGTGGTTCTTTTTTTCTTTCTTTCTTTTTTTTGTTTTTGTTTTGTTTTGTTTTGTTTTGCTTTTTGATTTGTTTCCTTCCCCACCCCCTTTTTTCCTTTATTTCTTTTTCTTTCTCTTTTTCTTCTTTTTTTTTCGTTTTTTTCTTCCTTTTTTTCCTCTTTCTCTTTTCTTTGCTTCTTTCTCTCTTCTCTCTCTTTTTCTCCTTTTCCCAATACAACTTGCTTTTGGCCACTCTGCACTGAGCAAAATGACTAGAAGGAAAACCTCACCTCAAAAGAAAGAATCAGAAACAGTCCTCTCTCCCACACAGTTACAAAATCTGGATTACAATTCAATGTCAGAAAGCCAATTCAGAAGCACTATCATACAGCTACTGGTGGCTCTAGAAAAAGGGATAAAGGACTCAAGAGACTTCATGACTGCAGAATTTAGATCCAATCAGGCAGAAATTAAAAATCAATTGAATGAGATGCAATCCAAACTAGAAGTCCTAACTACGAGGGTTAACGAGGTGAAAGAATGAGTGAGTGACACAGAAGACAAGTTCATGGCAAAGAGGGAAACGGAGGAAAAAAAAGACGGAGAATTAAAAGACCATGAAGACAGATTAAGGGAAATAAACGACAGCCTGAGGAAGAAAAATCTACCTTTAATTGGGGTTCCCGAGGGCAACGAAAGGGACAGAGGGCCAGAATATGTATTTGAACAAATCCTAGCTGAAAACTTTCCTAATCTGGGAAGGGAAATAGGCATTCAGATCCAGGAAATAGAGAGATCCCACTCTAAAATCAATAAAAACCATTCAACAACTCGACATTTAATAGTGAAGCTTGCAAATACCAAAGATAAAGAGAAGATCCTTAAAGCAGCAAGAGACAAGAAATCCCTGACCTTTATGGGGAGGAATATTAGGGTAACAGCAGACCTCTCCACAAAGACCTGGCAGGCCAGAAAGGGCTGGCAGGATATATTCAGGGTCCTAAATGAGAAGAACATGCATCCAAGAATACATTATCCAGCAAGGCTCTCATTCAAAATGGAAGGAGAGATAAAGAGCTTCCAAGACAGGCAGGAACTGAAAGAATATGTGACCTCCAAACCAGCTCTGCAAGAAATTTTAAGGGGGACTCTTAAAATTCCTCTTTAAGAAGAAGGTCAGTGGAACAATCCACAAAAACAAGGACTGAATAGATATCATGATGACACTAAACTCATATCTATCAATAGTAACTCTGAACGTGAACGGGCTTAATGATCCCATCAAAAGGCGCAGGGATTCAGACTGGATAAAAAAGGAGGACCCATCTATTTGCTGTCTACAAGAGACTCATTTTAGACAGAAGGACACCTACAGCCTGAAAATAAAAGGTTGGAGAAGCATTTACCATTCGAATGGTCCTCAAAAGAAAGCAGGGGTAGCCATCCTTATATCAGATAAACTAAAATTTAACCCAAAGACTGTAGTGAGAGATGAAGAGGGACACTATCTCATACTTAAAGGATCTATCCAACAAGAGGACTTAACAATCCTCAATATATATGCCCCAAATGTGGGAGCTGTCAAATATTTAAACCAATTAATAACCAAAGTGAAGAAATACTTAGATAATAATACACTTATACTTGGTGACTTCAATCTAGCTCTTTCTACCCTCAATAGGTCTTCTAGGCACAACATATCCAAAGAAACGAGAGCTTTAAGTGATACACTGGACCAGATGGATTTCACAGATATCTACAGAACTTTACATCCAAACTCAACTGAATACACATTCTTCTCAAGTGCACATGGAACTTTCTCCAGAATAGACCATACACTGGGTCACAAAGCGGGTCTGAACCGATACCAAAAGATTGGGATCGTCCCCTGCATATTCTCAGACCATAATGCCTTGAAATTAGAACTAAATCACAACAAGAAGTTTGGAAGGACCTCCAACACATGGAGGTTAAGGACCATCCTGCTAAAAGATGAAAGGGTCAACCAGGAAATTAAGGAAGAAGTAAAAAGATTCATGGAAACTAATGAGAATGAAGATACAACCGTTCAAAATCTTTGGTATGCAGCAAAAGCAGTCCTAAGGGGGAAATAGATCGCAATACAAGCATCCATTCAAAAACTGGAAAGAACTCAAATACAAAAGCTAACCTTACACCTAAAGGAGCTAGAGAAAAAACAGCAGATGAACCCCACGCCCAACAGAAGAAGACAGTTAATTAAAATTCGAGCAGAACTCAACGAAATCGAGACCAGAAGAACCGTGGAACAGATCAACAGAACCAGGAGTTGGTTCTTTAAAAGAATTAATAAGATAGATAAACCATTAGCCAACCTTATTAAAAAGAAGAGAGAGAAGACTCAAATATTTTTTATTTTTTATTGGTGTTAAATTTACCAACATACAGAATAACCCCCACTGCCCGACACCCAATCACTCCCACCCCCCGCCCTCCTCCCCTTCCACCACCCCTAGTTCGTTTCCCAGAGTTAGGAGTCTTTATGTTGTCTCCCTTTCTGATATTTCCCACACATTTCTTCTCCCTTCCCTTATATTCCCTTTCACTATTATTTATATTCCCCACATGAATGAGAACATATACTGTTTGTCCTTCTCCGACTGACTGACTTCACTCAGCATAATACCCTCCAGTTCCATCCACGTTGAAGCAAATGGTGGGTATTTGTCATTTCTTTCTTTCTTTTTTTTTTTTTTTGTATTTGTCATTTCTAATGGCTGAGTAATATTCCATTGTATACATAAACCACATCTTCTTTATACACTCATCTTTCGATGGACACTGAGGCTCCTTCCACAGTTTGGCTATTGTGGCCATTGCTGCTAGAAACATCAGGGTGCAGGAGTCCCGGTGTTTCATTGCATCTGTATCTTCGGGGTAAATCCCCAACAGTGCAATTGCTGGGTCGTAGGGAAGGTCTATTTTTAACTCTTTGAGGAACCTCCACACAGTTTTCCAGAGTGGCTGCACCAGTTCACATTCCCACCAACAGTGTAAGAGGGTTCCCTTTTCTCCGCATCCTCTCCAACATTTGTTGTTTCCTACCTTGTTAATTTTCCCCATTCTCACTGGTGTGAGGTGGTATCTCATTGTGATTTTGATTTGTATTTCCCTGATGGCAAGTGATGAAGAGCATTTTCTCATATGCTTGTTGGCCATGTCTATGTCTTCCTCTGTGAGATTTCTCTTCATGTGTTTTGCCCATTTCATGATTGGACTGTTTGTTGTTTTGGTGTTGAGTTTAAGAAGTTCTTTATATATCTTGGAATCTAGCCCTTTATCTGATACGTCATTTGCAAATATCTTCTCCCATTCTGTAGGTTGTCTTTTAGTTTTGTTGACTGTATCCTTTGCTGTGCAAAAGCTTCTTATCTTGATGAAGTCCCAATAGTTCATTTTTGCTTTTGTTTCTTTTGCCTTCGTGGATGTATCTTGCAAGAAGTTACTGTGGCCGAGTTCAAAAAGGGTGTTGCCTGTGTTCTTCTGTAGGATTTTGATGGAATCTTGTCTCACATTTAGATCTTTCATCCATTTTGAGTTTATCTTTGTGTATGGTGAAAGAGAGTGGTCTAGTTTCATTCTTCTGCATGTGGATGTCCAATTTTCCCAGCACCATTTATTGAAGAGACTGTCTTTCTTCCAATGGATAGTCTTTCCTCCTTCATCCAATATTAGTTGGCCATAAAGTTCACGGTCCACTTCTGGATTTTCTATTCTGTTCCATTGATCTATGTGTCTGTTTTTGTGCCAGTACCACACTGTCTTGATGGCCACAGCCTTGCAGTACAACCTGAAATCTGGCATTGTGATGCCCCCAGATATGGTTTTCTTTTTTAAAATTCCCCTGGCTATTCGGGTTCTTTTCTGATTCCACACAAATCTTAAAATAATTTCTTCTAACTCTCTGAAGAAAGTCCATGGTATTTTGATAGGGATTGCATTAAACGTGTACATTGCCCTGGGAAACATTGATATTTTCACAATATTAATTCTGCAAATCCATGAGCATGGAATATTTTTCCATCTCTTTGTGTCTTCCTCAATTTCTTTCAGAACGGTTCTATAGTTTTGAGGGCATAGATCCTTTACATCTTTGATTAGGTTTATTCCTAGGTATCTTATGCATTTGGGTTCAATTGTAAATGGGATTGACTCCTTAATTTCTCTTTCTTCAGTTCATTGTTAGTGTATAGAAATGCCACTGATTTCTGGGCATTGATTTTGTATCCTGCCACGCTACCGAATTGGTGTATGAGTTCTAGCAATCTTGGGGTGGAGGCTTTTGGGTTTTCTATGTAGATTATCATGTCATCGGCGAAGAGGGAGAGTTTGACTTCTTCTTTGCCAATTTGAATGCCTTTAATGTCTTTTTTGTCTGATTGCTGAGGCTAGGACTTCCAGTACTATGTTGAATAGCAGTGGTGAGAGTGGACATCCCTGTCTTGTTCCTGATCTTAGGGGAAAGGCTCCCAGTGCTTCCCCATTGAGAATTATATTTGCTGTGGGGTTTTCGTAGATGGCTTTTAAGATGTCGAGGAATGTTCCCTCTATCCCTACACTCTGAAGAGTTTTGATCAGAAATGGATGCTGTATTTTGTCAAATGCTTTCTCTGCATCTAATGAGAGGATCATATGGTTCTTGGTTTTTCTCTTGCTGATATGATGAATCACATTGATTGTTTTACGAGTGTTGAACCAGCCTTGTGTCCCGGGGATAAATCCTACTTGGTCATGGTGAATAATTTTCTTAATGTGCTGTTGGATCCTATTGGCTAGTATCTTGTTGAGAATTTTTGCATCCATGTTCATCAGGGATATTGGTCTGTAATTCTCCTTTTTGGTGGGGGTTTTGTCTGGTTTTGGAATTAAGGTGATTCTGGCCTCATAGAATGAATTTGGAAGTACTCCATCTCTTTCTATCTTTCCAAACAGCTTTAGTAGAATAGGTATGATTTCTTCTTTAAACGTTTGATAGAATTCCCCTGGGAAGCCATCTGGCCCTGGACTCTTGTGTCTTGGGAGGTTTTTGATGACTGCTTCAATTTCCTCCCTGGTTATTGGCCTGTTCAGGTTTTCTATTTCTTCCTGTTCCAGTTTTGGTAGTTTGTGGCTTTCCAGGAATGCGTCCATTTCTTCTAGATTGCCTAATTTCTTGGCGTATAGCTGTTCATAATATGTTTTTAAAATCGTTTGTATTTCCTTGGTGTTGGTAGTGATCTCTCCTTTCTCATTCATGATTTTCTTAATTTGAGTCTTCTCTCTCTTCTTTTTAATAAGGCTGGCTAATGGTTTATCTATCTTATTAATTCTTTCAAAGAACCAACTCCTGGTTCTGTTGATCTGTTCCACAGTTCTTCTGGTCTCGTTTTCGTTGAGTTCTGCTTGAATCTTTATTAACTCTCTGCTTCTCCTGGGTGTAGGATCCATTTGCTGTTTTTTCTCTAGCTCCTTTATGTGTAAGGTTAGCTTTTGTATTTGAGTTCTTTACAGTTTTGGAATGGATGCTTGTATTGTGATGTATTTCCCCCTTAGGACTGCTTTTGCTGCATCCCAAAGATTTTGAACGGTTGTATCTTCATTCTCATTAGTTTCCATGAATCTTTTTACTTCTTCCTTAATTTCCTGGTTGACCCTTTCATCTTTTAGCAGGATGGTCCTTAACCTCCACGTGTTTGAGGTCCTTCCAAACTTCTTGTTGTGATTTAGTTCTAATTTCAAGGCATTATGGTCTGAGAATATGCAGGGGACGATCCCAATCTTTTGGTATTGGTTCAGGCCCGATTTGTGACCCAGTGTATGGTCTATTCTGGAGAAAGTTCCATGTGCACTTGAGAAGAATGTGTGTTCAGTTGAGTTTGGATGTAAAGTTCTGCAGATATCTGTGAAATCCATCTGGTCCAGTGTACCATTTAAAGCTCTCGTTTCTTTGGATATATTGTGCCTAGAAGACCTATTGAGGGTAGAAAGAGCTAGATTGAAGTCACCAAGTATAAGTGTATTATTATCTAAGTATTTCTTCACTTTGGTTAATAATTGATTTATATATTTGGCAGCTCCCACATTCGGGGCATATATATTGAGGATTGTTAAGTCTTCTTGTTGGATATATCCTTTAATATAATATAGTGTCCCTCTTCATCTCTCACTACAGTGTTCAGGGTAAATTTTAGTTTATCTGATATAAGGATGGCTACCCCTGCTTTCTTTTGGAGACCATTTGAATGGTAAATGGTTCTCCAACCTTTTATTTTCAGGCTGTAGGTGTCCTTCTGTCTAAAATGAGTCTCTTGTAGACAGCAAATAGATGGGTCCTCCTTTTTTATCCAGTCTGAATCCCTGCGCCTTTTGATGGGGTCATTAAGCCCATTCACGTTCAGAGTTACTATTGACAGATATGAGTTTAGTGTCATCATGATATCTATTCAGTCCTTGTTTTTGTGCATTGTTCCACTGAACTTCTTCTTAAAGGGGAATTTTAAGAGTCCCTGTTAAAATTTCTTGCAGAGCTGGTTTGGAGGTCACATATTCTTTCAGTTCCTGCCTGTTTTGGAATCTCTTTATCTCTCCTTCCATTCTGAATGAGAGCCTTGCTGGATAAAGTATTCTTGGTTGCATGTTCTTCTCATTTAGGACCCTGAATATATCCTGCCAGCCCTTTCTGACCTGCCAGGCCTCTGTGGAGATGTCTGCTGTTACCCTAATATTCCTCCCCATAAAAGTCAGGGATTTCTTGTCTCTTGCTGCTTTAAGGATCTTCTCTTTATCTTTGGTATTTACAAGCTTCACTATTAAATGTCAAGGTGTTGAACGGTTTTTATTGATTTTAGAGTGGGAATCTCTCTATTTCCTGGATCTGAATGCCTGTTTCCCTTCCCAGATTAGGAAAGTTTTCAGCTAGAATTTGTTCAAATACATATTCTGGCCCTCTGTCCCTATTGGCGCCCTCGGGAACACCAATTAAACTTAAGTTTTTCTTCCTCAGGCTGTCGTTTATTTCCCTTAATCTATCTTCATGGTCTTTTAACTGTTTGTCTCTTTTTTCCTCAGTTTCCCTCTTTGCTATCAACTTGTCTTCTATGTCACTCACTCGTTCTTCCACCTCATTAACCCTCGTTGTTAGGACTTCTAGTTTGGATTGCATCTCATTCAATTGATTTTTAATTTCTGCCTGATTAGCTCTAAATTCTGCAGTCATGAAGTCTCTTGAGTCCTTTATGCTTTTTTCTAGAGCCACCAGTAGCTGTATGATAGTGCTTCTGAATTGGCTTTCTGACATTGAATTGTAATCCAGATTTTGTAACTCTGTGGGAGAGAGGACTGTTTCTGATTCTTTTGAGGTGAGGTTTTCCTTCTAGTCATTTTGCTCAGTGCAGAGTGGCCAAAAGCAAGTTGTATTGGGAAAAGGAGAAAAAGAGAGAGAGGAGAGAAAGAAGCAAAGAAAAGAGAAAGAGGAAAAAAAAGGAAGAAAAAAAGGAAAAAAAAAAGAAGAAAAGTAGAAAGAAAAAGAAAGAAAGGAAAAAAAGGGGGTGGGGGAAGGAAACAAATCAAAAAGCAAAACAAAACAAAACAAAACAACAACAAAAAAAAAAGAAAGAAAGAAAGAAAAATAGAACCACGGGGAGTATCTTCTGATTCTGTGTACTTTAAGTCCCTTGACTTCCCCTGGAAATTGTCCGTCTAGCTGGTCTTCTGGGGGAGGGGACTGTTGTGCTGATATCCAGGTGTTAGCAGTTGGGGGACCTGCTGTGCCCCTGCCTGGTACAGGGCTCAGTGGGGGTTGTTTACCCCGTCAGGCCCCAGGAGCAACAGCCCCAGTGGCGGGGCCAGCTCTGGAAACCTGGATTCAGCCCCCGCAGGAACTCCGGAGCTCTCCGTCTGCAGGGCCTGGAGGCTCCGGGGCAGGGCCGCTGATCTGCTCAGCTCGGGGCAGGAGTGTCCTTGCTGTCCTGGGCCCTCCGGGACTCTGCCTGTCCTGGGGAGAGGCTGGATCCTGGGCTGTGTCCCGGCACCCTGCGCTCCTGGTCTGCACTGTTGGATTCGCGCTCCCGGCCGTGCAGCCCCCTCCGCGGAGCCCCCGCCCGAGCCCCTCCGAGCTGCTCCGGGTCCCGCCGTGCGCGCTGCAGCCCTTAGGGAGCTCGGCGCACTCTCCTGGGCGCGCAGTTGCTCTGTTACTGTCCCAGGGAACCTGAGGGCATCCTCGCCCTCCTGGGTCCTGCTCCAACTCCCTGGGAGGCCCTTTCCGCCTGGGAAGGTTGGTGCAGCTCCTGTGTCTCCAGGACAGGGCTCTCCTGTTCTGGGGACACTCGCCCCGGCCTCAGCCCCGCTCCACCCGGGGCCCCTCCCCCTTAGATACTTTGTTGCTTTATTTCTTTTTCCCGTCTTCCTACCTTGATAGAAGCGCGAACTCTTCTCACTGTAGCATTCCAGCTGTTCTCTCTTTAATTCTCAGGCCGAATTCATAGATTTTCAGGATAATTTGAAGATTTTCTAGTTAATTTGGGGGAGACAGGTGATTTGGGGACCCTACTCTTCCGCCATCTTGCCCCTCCCTCCGAGAAGACTCAAATTAATAGAATCATGAATGAGAAAGGAGAGATCACTACCAACACCAAGGAAATAAAAATGATTTTAAAAACATTATGAACCCCAATAAATTAGGCAATCTAGAAGAAATGGACGCATTCCTGGAAACCCACAAACTACCAAATTGGAACAGGAAGAAATAGAAAACTTTAACAGGCCAATAACCAGGGAGGAAATTGAAGCAGTCATTAAAAACCTCCCAAGACACAAGAGTCCAGGGCCAGATGGCTTCCCAGGGGAATTCTATCAAACGTTTAAAGAAGAAATCATACCTATTCTACTAAAGCTGTTTGGAAAGATAGAAAGAGATGGAGTACTTCCAAATTCATTCTATGAGGCCAGCATCACCTTAATTCCAAAACCAGACAAAGACCCCACCAAAAAGGAGAATTACAGACCAATATCCCTGATGAACATGGATGCAAAAATTCTCAACAAGATACTAGCCAATAGGATCCAACAGCACATTAAGAAAATTATTCACCATGACCAAGTAGGATTTATCCCCGGGACACAAGGCTGGTTCAACACTCGTAAAACAATCAATGTGATTCATCATATCAGCAAGAGAAAAACCAAGAACCATATGATCCTCTCATTAGATGCAGAGAAAGCATTTGACAAAATACAGCATCCATTTCTGATCAAAACTCTTCAGAGTGTAGGGATAGAGGGAACATTCCTCGACATCTTAAAAGCCATCTACGAAAACCCCACAGCAAATATAATTCTCAATGGGGAAGCACTGGGAGCCTTTCCCCTAAGATCAGGAACAAGACAGGGATGTCCACTCTCACCACTGCTATTCAACATAGTACTGGAAGTCCTAGCCTCAGCAATCAGACAAAAAAGACATTAAAGGCATTCAAATTGGCAAAGAAGAAGTCAAACTCTCCCTCTTCGCCGATGACATGATAATCTACATAGAAAACCCAAAAGCCTCCACCCCAAGATTGCTAGAACTCATACACCAATTCGGTAGCGTGGCAGGATACAAAATCAATGCCTAGAAATCAGTGGCATTTCTATACACTAACAATGAGACTGAAGAAAGAGAAATTAAGGAGTCAATCCCATTTACAACTGCACCCAAAAGCATAAGATACCTAGGAATAAACCTCACCAAAGCGGTAAAGGATCTATACCCTAAAAACTATAGAACCGTTCTGAAAGAAATTGAGGAAGACACAAAGAGATGGAAAAGTATTCCAAGCTCATGGATTGGCAGAATTAATATTGTGAAAATGTCAATGTTGCCCAGGGCAATTTACACGTTTAATGCAATCCCTATCAAAATACCATGGACTCTCTTCAGAGAGTTGGAACAAATTATTTTAAGATTTGTGTGGAATCAGAAAAGACCCCAAATAGCCAAGGGAATTTTAAAAAAGAAAACCATATCTGGGGGCATCACAATGCCAGATTTCAGGTTGTACTGCAAGGCTGTGGCCATCAAGACAGTGTGGTACTGGCACAAAAACAGACACATAGATCAATGGAACAGAATAGAGAACCCAGAAGTGGACCCTCAACTTTATGGCCAACTAATATTGGATGAAGGAGGAAAGACTATCCATTGGAAGAAAGACAGTCTCTTCAGTAAATGGTGCTGGGAAAATTGGACATCCACATGCAGAAGAATGAAACTAGACCACTCTCTTTCATCATACACAAAGATAAACTCAAAATGGATGAAAGATCTAAATGTGAGACAAGATTCCATCAAAATCCTAGAGGAGAACACAGGCAACACCCTTTTTGAACTCGGCCACAGTAACTTCTTGCAAGATACATCCACGAAGGCAAAAGAAACAAAAGCAAAAATGAACTATTGGGACTTCATCAAGATAAGAAGCTTTTGCACAGCAAAGGATACAGTCAACAAAACTAAAAGACAACCTACAGAATGGGAGAAGATATTTGCAAATGACCTATCAGATAAAGGGCTAGTTTCCAAGATCTATAAAGAACTTATTCAACTCAACACCAAAGAAACAAATAATCCAATCATGAAATGGGCAAAAGACATGAAGAGAAATCTCACAGAGGAAGACATAGACATGACCAACATGCACATGAGAAAATGCTCTGCATCACTTGCCATCAGGGAAATACAAATCAAAACCACAATGAGATACCACCTCACACCAGTGAGAATGGGGAAAATTAACAAGGCAGGAAACCACAAATGTTGGAGAGGATGCGGAGAAAAGGGAACCCTCTTACACTGTTGGTGGGAATGTGAACTGGTGCAGTCACTCTGGAAAACTGTGTGGAGGTTCCTCAAAGAGTTAAAAATAGACCTGCCCTATGACCCAGCAATTGCACTGTTGGGGATTTACCCCAAAGATTCAGATGCAATGAAATGCAAGGACACCTGCACCCCAATGTTTCTAGCAGCAATGGCCACAATAGCCAAACTGTGGAAGGAGCCTCAGTGTCCATCGAAAGATGAATGGATAAAGAAAATGTGGTTTATGTATACAATGGAATATTACTCAGGCATTAGAAACGACAAATACCCACCATTTGCTTCAACGTGGATGGAACTGTAGGGTATTATGCTGAGTGAAGTAAGTCAATCGTATAAGGACAAACATGTATGTTCTCATTCATTTGGGGAATATAAATAATAGTGAAAGGGAATATAAGGGAAGGGAAAAGAAATGTGTGGGAAATATCAGAAAGGGAGACAGAACATAAAGACTCCTAACTCTGGTAAACGAACTAGGGGTGGTGGAAGGGGAGGAGGGCAGGGGGTGGGGGAGAGTGGGTGACGGGCACTGAGGGGGACACTTGACGGGATGAGCACTGGGTGTTATTCTGTATGTTGGTAAATTGAACACCAATAAAAAATTATTTTATTAAAAAAAATTCCATGCAGGAGTTTTCCCTCTTGGAAAAAAGCTTAGCAGGGAAATCAGGGAGAATCACACTAGAGCCAATGAAGTCTCAAGATTCCTGGAGTCCCTATAAGAGGAAGGGCATCTAGGGGAAAACACCACAAACCATGGTCCGGTATTGGTAAAGGGCTGCAGTGCCACAGCACTCCAGGGCATATGGGAGAAGCCAGTTGGTTAGGTGGGCCAGCTCAGAAGCTCCCTTTACCCTAGAGCTCAGCTCCGAATGGAATTGGCTGTGTCCCACTCCCTTCAGGAGAGGGAGTCCCCAGGACTATGGGTCCAGCAGAATAGGGCCCCAGATCCCAGAGCGCCCAAGCTGACAAAGCTGGCAATCCTGCATTCTCCCTGGGACAGGCGGTAGAGGGGAGAGCACAGGAAAGCAAGAACTCTCCTGCTGCTGGGCGCCCGGCAAGCTGTGCAGATCAGTGCACCCGTGCCTGTCCCCAGGAGCATCTAGGCCAGTGCAGACTGTGAGACTGTGGTTAGTTACTCATGGGGAGCTTGACTCCAGAGCTGGAAATCTGGCTGCAGCCATTGTTGTTTATCCTCTTTGTTTCACAGTGTGTCTGGGAGGGGCGGGCCGCCAGGGAACAAAGGCCTCACAGGATAAACAGGTCATACTGAGCCCAGACCTGGCAAGGGGCGGGGCATCTCCACCCAGGTACAGACACCTGAGAATTATCACAGCAGATCCCTCCCCCAGAAGACCAGCTGGAAGAACAAGGGAAGAGCAAGTTTATTGACCAAGTAGTGCTGGATAGCTCCAGGACCGAGGGAAAATAGTATATAGAACTAGAAGGTCCCTTTTTTTCTTATAGTTTCCATTTTCCATTATGACTCTTTTTTATATTAGACTAAAAATTTCCAATATTTTTTCCCACCAGTATTTTTCCAGCTCTTTCATTTTTAAGTTTTTTCCTTTTTGACCTTCATATATCTACAATTACATGTCTTAGATATATTTTTCACTTCTGGATTCCCTTCAAAGTATTCAATTTAATTTTGGGAGATATACGAGATATGGGTTTTTGTTTTGTGTTGTTTGTTTTCTCTGCCTCATTTTGTTCTACAATGGTGGAAGTTAATACCTTCTAAAACATGACCAACATACACCCAGGGTATAGTGGAATACCATGCTGGTTCATTCTGTGAGATTATATTCTAGCTTCCTTCCCATTCTGCCCCCTTCTTTTATATTGTTTATGTTTTGATGGTCAATGTTGGAGCTTTGTATAAGTATTACTGGTTTATATAAATTTGGGATTGAGCATCTTCTAACATACAGAACAAAATACACTTAGAACCCAGAGGATAACCCTCCAGAACCCCTCGGGTAGACTATATTTTCTCTCCACTACCACTTCTTCACCACTGCTATCCCCCCTTTTTCTACTATCCCCCCTTTTTTCTCTTTTTCCTCTTTTTTTACTTTTTTCTTTTCTATTCTTCTTTGTGGTTTTTGGCTTTTATTTTTACTTTTTTTTACTTTTGTTTTTCACTTTAGTTTTAAAATTTGTTTTTCACTTTAGTGGTCCCTTTGTTTTATTTTGTTCTGTGCTTCTTTTTCTTTTATTTTCTCGTCTCTGACCCATCTAGGGTGTATTTTACTTAGGTTGTGGTTGGTATTTTTGACTCAGCCCATTCAAACAACCACTCTGTAACAGACAAAATGACTAGAAAAAACAATTCACCACAAAAGGAAGAACTGGGAACAGTACACTCTGCCACAGAGTTACAGAATTTGGATTTCAATGTGATGTCAGAAAGTCAATTAAGAAGTACAATTTTAAAGCTACTGGTGGCTCTGGAAAAAACCATAAAGGACTCTAGAGACTTTGTTACTGCAGAATTGAGATATAATCAGGCCAAAATTAAAAATAGATGAAAGGAGATGCAATACAAATTGGTTGTCCTAACTGCAAGGATTAATGAGGTGGAAGAGAGAGTGAGTGGCATAAAAGACAAGGAAGGAAGCTGACGAAAAAAGAGCAAAACCATTAAGAGACCATGAGGAAAGGCTTAGGGAAATAAATGATAGCTTAAGAAGGAAGAATTTATGTCTAACTGGGATTCCAGAAGAGGCTGAAAGAGAGAGAGGACCACAAAGTATATTTGAACAAATCATAGCTGAGAACTTCCCTAATCTGGGGAAGGAAACAGGCATTCAGATCCAAGAGATAGAGAGGACTCCCCCCGCCATACACAAAATCAATAAAAACCATTCACACCTCAAAATTTAATAGTGAAACTTGCAAATATCAAAGATAACAAGAAAATTCTTAAAGCAGTGTGAGATGAGAGATTCTTAACCTATAGGCGAGAAATATCAGATTAACAGAAAACCTCTCCACAGAGCTTTAGCAGGCCAGAAAGCACTGGCACGATATATTCAGGGTCCTAAGTGAGAAGAGCACGCAACCAAGAATACTTAATCCAGCAAGGCTGTCATTCAGAATAGGAGAGAGAAAGAGCTTACTAGATAGGCAGAAACAGAAAGAAAACATGACCACCAAAGCAGCTCTGCAAGAAATATTAAGGGGGACCCTGTAAAAGAAAGAGGAAGCACAAAGAAACAATCCACAAAACAGGGACTGAATAGGAAATACGATGACACTAAATTCATATCTTTCAATAATTGCTTTGAACATGAATGGGTAAATGATCCATCAGAAGATGTGGGGTATCGGACTGGATAAAGAAGCAAGATCCATCTATATGCTGTCCACAAGAGACTCATTTTAGACCTAAGGACACTTCCAGCCTGAAAATGAAAGGCTGTAGAACCATTTACCATTCAAATGGTCCTTAAAAGAAAGCTGGGGTAGCAATACTCATATCAGATAAACTGAAGTTTATCCCAAAGACTGTAGTAAGAGATGAAGAGGGACACTATATCATACTTAAAAGATCTATCTAATAAAAAGACCTAACAATCATGACTATTAATGCCCCTAATATGGGAGCTGCAAAGGATATCAATCAATTAATAACCACAGTAAAGACATACTTAGATAATAATACACTAATAGTAGGAGACTTCAACACGGCGCTTTCTGTAAATGACAGATCTTCTAAACACAACATCTCCATAGAAACAAGGGCCTTAAATGATACATTGGACCAAATATATTTCACAGATATATACAGAACTTTCCATCTGAACACAACTGAATACAGATTCTTCTCAAGTAAACATGGAACTTTCTCCAGAATAGACCACATACTGGGTCACAAATCAGGTCTTAACCGATACCAAAAGATTGGGATTGGACCCTGCATATTTTCAGACCATAATGCTTTGAAACTTGAACTCAATCACAAGAAGAAATTTGGAAGAAACTCAAACACGTGGAGGCTAAAGAGCATCCTGCTAAAAGATGAAAGGGTCAACCAGGAAATTAGAGAGGAATTAAAAAGATTCATGGAAACTAATGAAAATGAAGATACAGCCATTCAAAATCTTTAGGATACAGCAAAAGCGGTTCTAAGAGGGAAATACATCGCAATACAAGCATCCCTCAAAAAATTGGAAAAAACCTCAAATACACAAGCTAACCTTGCACCTAAAGGAATTGGAAAAAGAACAGCAAGTAAAGCCTACACTAAGCAGAAGATGAGAGATAATAAAGATTCAAGCAGAACTCAGTGTAATAGAGACCAGAAGAACTGTAGAAGAGATCAACAAAACCAGGAGTTGGTTTTTTGAAAGAATTAATAAGATAGATAAACCATTAGCCAGTCTTATTAACAAGAAAAAAGACTCAAATTAACAAAATCACAAATGAAAGATGAGAGATCACAACCAATACCAAGGAAATACAAATGATCTTAAAAAAGGAATTATGAGCAGCTATATGCAAACAAATTAGGAACCTAGAAGAAATAGGTGCATTTACGGAAAACCACAAATTACCAGAACTGGAACAGGAAGAAATAGAAAACCTGAAAAGGCCAATAACCAGCAAGGAAATTGAAGCAGTCATCGAAAACCACACAAGACAGAAATTTCTAGGGCCAGATGGATTCCCAGGGAAATCTTATCAAATGTTTAAAGAAGAAACAATACCTATTCTACTAAAGGTGCTCTGAAAGATAGAAACGGATGAAATATTTCAAAACTTGTTTTATGAGGCCAGCATTACTTCCAAAACCAAAGACCCCACCAAAAAGGAGAAATACAGGCCAATATCCCTGATGAACACAGATGCAAAAATTTTCAACAAGATAGGATCCAACAGTACATTAAGAAGATTATTCACCATGACCAATTGGGATTTGTCCCTGGGATGCAAGGTTGGTTCAACACTCATAAAACAATCAACATGACAGATTACAACAACAAAAGAAAAAAACAAGAACCGTATGATCCTCTCAAATGCAAAGATGCAAAGAAAGCATTTGACAAAATACAGCATCCATTCCTGATTATAACTCTTCAGAGTGTAGGGATAGAGGGAATATTCCTCAATACCATAAAAGCCATTTATGAAAAACTCACAGCGAATATCATTCTAAGTGGGGAAAAACTGAAAGCCTTTCCCCTAAAATCAGGAACACAACAGGGATGTTTACTCTCACCACTGTTAACGTACTACTAGAAGTCCTAGCCTCAGCAATGAGACAACAACAAAAAATAAATAAATAAAAGGCATTCAAATGGTCAAAGAAGAAGTTAAACTCTCCCTCTTCACAGATGACATGATACTCTACATAGAAAACCCAAAAGACTCCACCCAAGATTGCTAGAACTCATACACCAATTCGGCAGTGTGGCAGGATACAAAATCAATGCTCAGAAACCAGTGGCATTTCTAAACACTAACAATGAGGCTGAAAAAGTGAAACTAAGGAATCAATCCCAATTACAATTGCACCCAAAAGCATAGGATACCTAGGAATAAATCTAACCAAAGAGGTAAAGGATCTATACCCTAAAAACTACAGAACACTTCTGAAAATTGAGGAAGACACCAAGAGATGGAAAACATTCCATGGTCATGGATTGGAAGAATTAATATTATGAAAATGTCTATGCTACGTCAGGCAATTTACACATTCAATGCAATTCCTATCAAAATATCATGGACTTTCTTCACAGACTTGGAACAAATAATCTTAAGATTTGTGTGAAATCAGAAATGATCCTGAATAGCCCGGAGAATATTGAAAAAGAAAACCAGAGCTGGGGGCATCACAATGCCAGATTTCAAGTTGTACTACAAAGCTGTGATCATCAAGACAGTGTGGTATTGGCACAAAAACACATATATCAATGGAACAGAATAGAGAACCCAGAAATGGGCCCTCAACTCTATCGTCAACTAATATTTGACAAAGCAGGAAAGACTATCCACTGGAAAAAGGACACTCTCTATAATAAATGCTTTTGGGAAATTTGGACAGCCATGTGCAGAAGAATGAAACTACACCATTCTCTGACACCATACACAAAGATAAACTCAAAGTGGTTGAAAGATCTAAATGTGAGGCAAGAATCCATCAAAATCCTAGAGGAGAACACAGGCGACACCTTTTTTGAACTTGGCCACAGCAACTTCTTGCAAGATACATCTATGAAGGCAAAGGAAACAAAAGTAAAAATGAACTACTGAGACTTAATCAGGATAAAAAGCTTCTGCACAGTAAAAGAAACAGTCAACAAAACTAAAAGGCAGCCTACAGAATGGAAGAAGATATTTCCAAGTGACATATCAGATAAAGGGCTAGTATCCAAGATCTACAAAGAACTTATTAATCTCAACACCCAAGAAACAAACAATCCAATCATGAAATGGGCTGTAGACATGAATATAAATTTCACCAAAGAAGACATACACATGGCCAACAAGCACATGGGACAGTGCTCCACATCACTTGTCATTAGGGAAATACAAATCAAAACCATGAGCTACCACCTCACATCAGCGAGAATTGTGAAAATTAACAAGATGGGAAACAGATGTTGGAGAGAATGTGGAAAAGGGGGAACCCTCTTGCACTGTTGGTGGGAATGCAAACTGGTACAGCCACTCTGGAAAACAGTGTGGAGGTTCCTCAAAGAGTTAGAAATAGAGCTACCCTACAACCCCACAATTGCACTACTGGGGATTTACTCCAAAGATACTGATGTTGTGAAACACCAGGACACCTGCACCCCAATGTTCATAGCAGCAATGTCCACAATAGACCAACTGTGAAAGGAGCTTCAGTGTCCATCAAAAGATGAATGGATAAAGAAGATGTTGTATATATGTATATATGTATATATACATATATCCCTAACTCTGGGAAAGGAACAAAGGGTTGCAGAAGGGGAGGTGGCAGGGCGTTGGTGTAACTGGTGACAGGCACTGAGGAGGGCACTTGATGCGATGAGCACTGGGTGTTATACTATATGTTGGCAAACTGAACTTCAATAAAAACAAATATAAAAAAAAAATAAGTTCACAAACCGAAGAGAATATTCTCTTTGGAATAGTCTGTTGGATACTGGTATCAGAATGATGCTAGTTTCAAAATCAATGTGAATAACTCTAAGATTTTCAATTCTGTAACAATGTGGGTATTCCTAGAAAATTTGAAAGAACTCACCGATAAAAAAATATCTGGTCCTGGGACACCTGGGTGGCTAAGTGGTTGAGCGTCTGCCTTTGGCTCACGGCATGATCTCAAGGTTCTGGGATCGAGTCCCACATCAGGCAGGGAGCCTGCTTCCCCTTCTGTCTAGGTCTTTCCTTTCTCTGTGTCTCTCATAAATAAATAAATTCTTTTTAAAAAATCTGGCCCTAAAGTATTTTTGTTTTCTTTTTTAAATAATAAATTTATTTTTTATTGGTGTTCAATTTGCCAACATACAGAATAACACCCAGTGCTCATTCCATCCTAAAGTATTTTTGGAAGTTTTTCTTTGATAATTATTTTCAATGTTTCTACAGTTACAGGTCCATTTTGATTGGAACTTCTTACTAGTGTTTGGTGTTTAACATTTTATTCATATTTAAAATTTGCTGAGATTTTCAAATATATTAAGGTACAATTATAGTAGTTTCCTATAACTTAAGAAAAGTTCATTGTATTTGTTGTTCTATTCCATTTATCATTTAAATTTTATTTATAATTTATCTTTGTTTTCTTAATTAAATTTGCTAGAGGCTTATCTACTTAATTCATCTCCCCATAAAAACAACACACCCCTTGGTTTCATATTATATTGGATTCTTAATCATATAATTTCATTCTTCATTTTTAATAATGAAATATTTAAGATTATGAATTTACTTCTGAATATTGCTCTTAACGTTTTGACAAGTCGTGATCTCCTTTTTTTTACTTTTTATTAGCCTACTAGTGTTTCTTTTGACTAATACTTGCATATAAATGTGTTCTGAAATATTAAAGCAGTGGAAGACTTACTTTTGTTTGGATTTGTTTCTAAATTTGTTAGAAGTTTTAAATTATCTTCTGACAACAGGTCCAGGATCATTTCTGCTTATAAAAGTATGCAAAAATTTTCTTTGTGGTATACCATATGATTATTTACAAAGTGTTCTCTATTTGAAAGGAGTGTGTATTCACTGTCAGTCAAATATAATTTTTGATATTAATTAAATCTGATGAATTGTGTTTTTCAAATATTCTAAGAACTTATTTTTTGGTTTACTTTATCTTTCATAGTTAAATTGTATGAGTCTTCCATATAGACATTTCTATAATTTTTCCTCCTGTATTACAAATAGGTTTTTCTTAAAGTTTTTGGGTATAAAAATATTTCACGAATACAATATCCTTAAATTGTTTGTATCTTCAGGGTGCCTGGGTGGCTCAGTCGGTTGGGTTTCTGCATTCAGTTCAGGTCATGATCCCAGAATTCTAGGAATAAGCTCCATGTCAGGCTCCCTACACAGTGGGGAGTCTGCTTCTCCCTCTTCTTCTGCCCCTCCCCCTGCCCCTTCTCTCTCTTTCACTCACTCTCTCCCTCAAATAAAATATTTTTTAAAAACCCAAAAATAGTTTATATTTTCTATCAATATAAACTAAATCTCATGGGACCAAAATGATTATGTGGTTATTGCTCCTGTTTTGTTTCCAAATAGATAAGTGACATGATCAGATGTCTTATTTAGAGAATGGATTGATAAGAAGGAGGTGAGACCAAGAGATGAGAAGCCAGTGAAAAGACTCCTACAATAGTTCTGGTTAAGAAATCATGAGTGATTGGATAAAGACAAAGGCTGCAGAGAGGTTTATAGCAAGTAGAATCATGAAGACTTGGAATTACTTAGATTGAAGGGGGCTGGGGCAAGTGAGAAGAGTTGAGGGTTAACACCCTGGTTTCTGATTTAATTGACCATTATCTAAAAGGCAATATAGGAGAAAGAGCTGGCATGGCTATTCAGAATAGGCGATCTTCTAAAGTTCTTCTTTCTCATTATACTCATCCCAAAGGACTTGAGTCCAGACCTAAAGCTCAGTGTTGAATCTTTGCCAATTGATTGCTTACTCAAACCAAAGCCTACATTAGTGTAAAACACTAGGCTACATATTAAATTTCGGGGATCATATTTAATTTATGTGGTAAGAGCTCCTTCATAAATTTCAGGAATCATTTGGACTATGAAAGAAGGAATAAATGTTTGATACCATTCCTGGGGTAATCCATATGTGAAGGTTAAATTTTCCACAAGAGGGCAGCATCACCTAATAAATTATGTCATTGAGAGCCTCCTCCAATAGGTACTATGGGGGCATCCTGGAAGGGTAGACTGTAGGTTCAGGGAGCCATAGGACCTGCCACACCATGAAAGCTGAAAGGCCCTACTATCTCTAAGGCCACATTTACAGCTACCCCTAAGTGACTGGTAGTGGCAGATGTTGCTATAGTAGGAACCAAGAGAATGTGATGCTCACCAAGGGATGAGTAGATGACAACCAGATACTCTCATTCTTATGACTGGCTCAGAAGCCACCAGGGATGGGGTCTACACTCCCTCCAAGTACTAGTATCTCTGTGTAACCAGTATCTCACAGGGACCTTTATTTCACATTCAGATCTTTGTTACCCCTAATGGTTTCTCTGCAAATCATGTGCTATTGAAGGTTAGGCTGCAAAGCACACTATAGTTCTGATGTTCTCAGTATTTAGTAATATTTGGTTACTCCAATTATGCTTCTTTTATACCCCAGGGAAAAGAATGGGAATAAAATTCCTGGAGAATCCAGTAAGTGAAAGGCATTTTATATACCTTGCCTCACTGAATCAACACAACAATGCCATTATATGGAACTACTTTAATGTGACAGAACTAGGCAGTGCCATACATGGGTCTATCTGACTCTAAAGCAAAAACTACTAAGCTTCCTCTCCAAGAACGCTTATTTAAAATCTAAATCATGGGATGCTTGAGTGGCTCACTGGTTGAGCCCTTGGCTCAGGTTGTGATCCCAGGGTCCTGGGATGGAGTCCCTGCTTCTCCTTCTGCCTATGTTTCTGCCTGTCTTTCTGTGTCTCTCATGAATAGATAAATAAAATCTTTTTTAAAAATAAATAAAACCTAAATCATGAGCCATTCAAGATTGAGTCAGTGGCAATGTATCTACTGTATAAGGCATTACTTAACATGTCACTTCCTGTCCAGATACATGAGCAAGGATGGATTAATCTTAGGTATCAGCAGGTAATCCAATAACTCAATGAGATCCTATGTAACCTGACCCTTACTAACTTAAAACCCTTTCCCCTTATGCATTGTCTCAGGCTAAATCACTTGGATGTAAAGCATGAGAACAGCAGAAGAATTAAAGATGGCTTCTGTGTTTCTGGTTTGGTAAACTGAGGGTACGGTGGTCACAGGCACTGAGATGAGGCACTTGGAAGAAAAGAGGACATGTTAGGTTTTAAGCATATTGTGCTTGAAATGCTTCTGAGACATCTAAAGTCTAAATGTCCAGTAGGAAATTGACTATATGGGTTCTGGGGCTCAAGAGATATAGGAATAGATACATGTAAGTGATAATTGAAGCTCTGGAACTGAATGAGATTCTCCATGGTATGTTAACAAGTTATAAAGAGTGGAACTAGGGAAAATACCAACATTTAAGGGATGATCAGAGGCAGAACAGGTAGTAGAACCTGGTTTTAAAAAATGAACAGAGAGGTAGGAAAATAACAAGACAATGGGGGTATCTTGCAAGCAAGAAAGGAGAGTTTCAAAGAGAACATAATCCAGAGCAACAATGTCAAGTGCCATATACTAGTCACACATGGTGAAGACTGAGAATAATCCATTGACTTTGACATTTAGGAAGTAATATGTAGCTTTTGACACAGTAGTTTTAATGGGCTTATGAAGGTCCAATTCAGACTGCAATAGGTGGAAAGCTAAATTGTAGATGAAGACAGTGAGTAGAGACTCTCCTTTTGAGAGACCAAGTATGAACATAGGAAAAAGATGGGGTATTAGCCAGAAGGGGATGTGAGGATGCTTTAAAAATAATTTTTCTAGTAAAAATAATTAAGATTGAGAAGCTCAGGCATGTGCATAGAATAAAGGAAACTAATAGAAGGGAGAAGTAGGAGCTCCAATGGCACAGAGCAAAGATACAGCAGCAAGATGAAAGAAGCCATATGGAAAGCTCACCAATAAGCAGACATGTAATGGCAGCAGAATAACTATGCCCAGATATGTCCTTAGCTTTCTTCTGCTTCTGCCACTCCACTTATCTGGAATGCCTTTCTCCTCGGGATGCCTTATTTGGCCAATTCTACCCACACTTTAGCTCAAATTCCACTTTCTCTATGAATTCTTACCCTACCAACGTCTTCTGTAGTTAACTCTCTCTTTCTCTTGAATTCTAGTAGCAATTTCTGTCTGAACAATCCATTTGACAATCACTCTTCACCCTGTGAAATCTCCCTTATTGCTTTTTTCAAAAAATGTATTGCTAATTTGTCACAGGTGTGTCTTTTCTCCATTAGACTGTATAATCCCCAAGGGAAGGGTTTCTATCTTAGAATTTGCCACAGCTTCCAGAATGCCTACCATGGCTGGTAGTAGGGGTCTCTTTAAATCTATGTGGTTGATTTAAATAAAAACTTGAAAAAAAATAAATCTATGTGGTTGAACAGTGGCAGCCTGTTATGAAGGAGACAAAAACACCAGGTTAGGTAGGCCCTGGATATATATTGAGTCATTTAGTTTTCTCAGAAGCAAATAAGAAGCCTGAGTCTTGCAGACATAAAATAAATGTAACCAGGGTGACACAGGTAATATGTAATAGTGTCAGGATTTGAACCAAAGACCTTTTCACCTAGGTCATTCTGCTTTGGTTGTCTGTAAAATTCTGTTCATGTGAAACACCTCTTTCTTTGATGGTGTTGACAGAGACATAACTCTATTGAGGCTTTAGTATCAACCAAGCAGTTTCAGTGGCCCCCATTCCTTATAGCAAATCTCCCTGTACCTTACCTCCTGACAATCAGCTTGAGGATCCGAAAGGAGCCTTTGATGAGGATGAGGGCCTCTTGGCGGGAGCCATACAATGGAGTGCCATTGATATTCACCAGCTCATCACCAGTCCTCATCTTCTGGGACAAGGCTGCCTTGCCCCCATCTTCAATCTGTGTTGCAGAGAACAAAACAGAAAACAAGTGGTGAGATGACTCCTTACCTAAAATTCTACTTTCTGGTTCCTCCCAACCTCTGAGCCACAAGTAGTACTGGGAGATGGCTCCAGGAAGCCCTGGGAGATTGCTTAGAAGCTGACTGCAAGCTATTCTTTACTGAAGGCAAAGCTTGGGCAAACCTTTGGGGAAGGAGGCAATACAGAAATAATGCAATCTTCACTCTGGAGGAATCCACATCCATCTGGGGAGATAAGCACTTCTAAATGAGAATGATATTTAGAAAGAACAGGATAGTGTGACCTGAAGTAGCATCATGGCATAGCAAAACATGAACAGAAATTAGAGCCAGAAGAGCTAGGCTCCAGCAAAATGACCTTTGACAAGTCCTTTCCTATCTTTGGGCAGCCTTTGAAGTCTGATAAATTTGAGTTTGAATCTTGGTTCTAGGACTTCCAGCTGAATGACTCTGAGCAAACTACCTAACATCTTTCTGTCTCAATTACCTGATAGGGGAAGTACAAATAACAAGAGTACCTACCTCACAGGGTTATCAGCATATGGAATGTCTGAGAGCATTTAAGTCCTCAGTAAATGTGAGCTCTAATGATTATAGCAAGGGAGTGGACTCCAAAGACCTTCAGCTTCCAGCTCAATAGCCTATGAGTGGAATTGCAAATTCAAAAGATACCAAGTACCGGGCAGCCTGGGTGGCTCAGCGGTTTAGCACCGCCTTCAGCCCGGGGCGCGATCCTGGAGACCTGGGATCGAGTCCCACATCGGGCTCCCTGCATGGAGCCTGCTTCTCCCTCTGCCTGTCTCTCTCTCTCTCTCTCTCTCTCTCTCTCTGTCTATGAATAAATAAATAAAATCTTTAAGAAAAAAACAAAAAAAACAAAAAAAAAACAAAAGATACCAAGTATGTACAAAGTAGCTGATCATTTATCTATGTCTTTTCAACAAGTGCCTAGTACAGTGCTTCTAGGGTACAGAAAATAGTGGGCATTCACCAAAATCTAGAAACACGGGTGTTTACTGTTTCATCATCACAGCCCACAGAATTTCCATTGACCAGGGCAATTTTGGAAAGAAGGTAGTCAGGCTGGAGGGCATAGAAATCAGAGGCATTAACTCTGGGAAACGAACTAGGGGTGGTGGAAAGGGAGGTGGGCGGGGGGTGGGGGTGACTGGGTGGTGGGCACTGAAAGGGCACTTGATGGGATGAGCACTGGGTGTTACTCTGTATGTTGACAAATTGAACACCAATAAAAAATAAATTTATTAAAAAAAAGAAAGCAGAGGCAGAAATAATAGCAGCTGGAGTGGGCAAAAGCAAAACAAAGCAAAACTGTCCCCCCATGGGGGGGATTATGGCTACTTTTATATATAACATTCCTTCTACCACAAAGGTGAGTTCTACATATTAGGACATCAATTCCATCCATGGCAGTAGGAGTAATCATTCCTCAAATTTTTGGTGAATTTCTAGTATGCACAGGATAGCATACTAAGTGCTAAAGAAATGAACAAAGCACACATAGCTTCCAGCCTCAAGGTTAGGTTACTGTCTGAAGTTCATATGTCCACAGAGATGGACATATGATCTAACGATAAAAAAAAAAGGTCCACCCCACTGATGGAATCAGGAAGAGATGTTTGTTTTTTTCCTAGGAGCAAGTAAGGTGAGGATAATTAAACTATACCATCTTTAGGGAAAGGCAGATTCTTTTTTTAAGGCTTTATTTATTTATTCATGAGAGACACAGAAAGAGAGGCAGAGACATAGGCAGAGGGAGAAGCAGGGTCCCCTCAGGGAGCCTGATGCAGGACTCGATCCCAGGACCCTGGGATGACGACCTGAGCCAAAGGCAGATGTTCAACCTCTGAGCCACCAAGGTGCCCCAGAAAAGCAGATTCTAAGTGGAGCAACCAAAAGCTAGTTTTTGCCATAGGTATTTTTATATTTCTATTCTTCTCTCAGTCCTTTATACAATCCCTCCAATCTATCCCCCACCACGGAAGTTAGAATACTGCTGAGCTTTAGATTGGCCAGCTCATGTGCAATTTGGCAGTTGAGACCTCGAGTGCAGAGAAAAATGTTAATTCAGGATTTAAAAAACCCCATCAAATACATTGAAATTCTAAGGTAAATCACAGACTATTATTAAATTTACTGCTGCTAACCCAACAGTTTTTTTTAATTAACCTTGTCTGACAAATCATAGGTTAGCCAAGTGACATTGAATATATATACCTTTGTTCCAGTACCTGGGCCCACCACTCAAGATAAAACAAGCCAATATTGGTAAATGGGGAACAACTCTCAGCAAATTAATTAGGATCACATTCTTATTTCCATTGTCATTATCATTATTACTTCACAGTCACTGCTGCCTGCTGCCAAAAAAAAAAGAAAGAAAGAAAGAAAAGAAGAAGCAGCAGCAGCAGCAGCAGCAGCAAAGTGGTGTACTGGAATTTCAGACGGTCTACTGGAATGACTCATTCCTTTGGCATCCACAGAGGGCTCTGGGCATCAGGCAGGACTTTCAACAGGGATCAGCCATTTAAAAGGGCTCCCTTAGGCTAACAAAGAGCCACAAACAGGGGCCTAACTAATGAATGCTAACAGATTTTTCCTGTTGATGTACATTGGTCTTAATTCATTCTACCTATTTTTTATTCATAAAACTCAATTATCCATATTACTATTAGCAAGTCTCCCTTCAATATGTGTTGGTATTAAGTACCACCTCGAGTTAATTAAGCACTTCATTACATCAACTAGATTTGTTTATTCTAGGCCAGAAAATGAAAGAGGGAACATTTTAAACAAAAATGCTTAATTATTGCTTCAGCAAAAGCTTAAGCGTTTTGCATTCCCTTCTGCTACTTGGGCTGCCACTGAGTCCTTGCAGGGACTCTTTCTTGGACTACAGCCTCAGGCCAACTATGCATGCCCCTTTTAAAAAAGGTTTATTTTTATTGAGGGGGAGAGGGGCTTAGGGAGAAGGAGAACCTCAAGCAGACTCCCTGCTGAGCACAGAGCCTGATGCAAGGCTCAATCCCACAACCCTGAGATCTTGGACCTGAGCTGAAACCAAGAGTCTGATGCTTAACCATCTGAACCACACGGGTGCCCCACATGCCTCTTTTCTGTTTTCTGCCCTTTCTCAGTTACTAGCAGCTTCCTCCTCAGGACAGATGTGTAATAATACCATTTTAACACAAGTGCAAGAACTTGTAAACAACAGACCAATAAATTATGGGCACCTGGCACAGTCCCAGAGTCAAGATGGGTCCAGATCAGGAAATGAAACTCCCTTTGATTGAAAGTCCCTAGGACTATACTCCAAACTAGCCTTTTCCTAGATCCAGGGCATTTACTGAGCTATGCAACTTATTCCTTCTTACCTCTCCTGACTTCTTTTTTTTAAGATTTTATTTATTCATGAGACACACACACAGAGAGGGAGAGAGAGAGAGAGAGAGAAAGAGAGAGAGAGAGAGGCACAGAGACATAGGCAGAGGGAGAAGCAGGCTCCCTGAGGGGAGCCTGATTTGGGTCTCAATCCCAGAACCTCAGGATAACACCATGAGCCAAAGGCAGATGCTCAACCACTGAGCCACCCAGGCATCCCACTTCTCCTGATTTCTTGATGCTTTTAAAAAGTTATCGCTCAATGGTCTTTCCTCCACTCCACCTCTAGATTTCCAGCATGTCTTCCATTTATTGTTTTGCCAGTTCTCCAGGTCAGTGGCTCAACTACACATTTGCTTATATAGAAGATAAAGCAGCTGTGCTCACTTTTCTATCAAGGAGAAGGGATGAAAAGGAAAGGAAGGAAGAAAGGAGGGGAAGGAGAGAGGGAGGGAGGGCTGGAGGGAAAGAAGAAAATGTATGTATTATTTTATAAAATGTGTTTTTTCCTTTTCCACTGTCCCACGTACAAGTCTGGCTGAGGCCCAGGAAAGGTGTGAATCAACAAACTTATTGAGAATAACATGCACTGCTTGAGGGGTTGTGTAGCATCATTTGATGCTGCCCATTCAGTAAGGCTGATCAACTTCCCAGCTCTTCCTGAATCAGACTTTTGGGGTGGCTTTCTTATTTCAAGTGTTGTAAATTCTCAGATTGTACCCAAACGCACTGGAATGTCAGTATAAACACACATCAAAGCCCAATGTAAATGATGCTTAATTTATATGTCATTTTGGATTATCCAAGTGATTGCTGGGCTAAGCAGTGAGTTGTCCAAGTAATTGAAAATGGATTGCATAAAGATCATATAACCAAAAGCTAGCTGGTGTCTGGAAAATTGGGAAGAGGTGATTGACCTTGGACAAGTCCCTTTCCCCTCTTGTGGTTTCTTTGATCTTTACTGGTAAAACGTGGGGGTCTGGCTTGATGATTTCTGAGGGTCTTGGAGCTCTGACATTCAGTGACCTGTGAACAGTTAACAAAACCATGCTGACACAGATAATCCAGCTTTTCATTCCATTGTACTTTGTCTTCGACCATGTTTCACTCCTTCAAAACTAATTCACATCCATCTCTCATTTCCCTATGGTCTTTATCTATTGTTATGGAATGGTCCATCAAGGCTGGACCACTTTTTTAAAAAGCACAGTTAGGATCTTGAGAAGGAGATTCCTGAAGCCTCATTTTGTGCTAATGAGCTAGCAATTTGGAAATTTTTGATGGATCTCCAATGAAGCATGAGGTACTCTGATAGCTGTCAACAAAGTGACTCTCTTTACTTGAGAGTAAAGGCAACAAAAAATGGACTTAACACTGGCTTTTATTAGTCAGATACTAGCAGATCCTTGCTTGGAGCTTTTGAATAAACTTGGGAGAGATGAGAGAGCAAAGGAAAGAAAAGTAATAAGGTTCATCTTGAAAAAAAAGTAGTGCAAGAGAAACATCATTCGCAACAATAACCAGCAGGTATTGAAAGCTTATTATAATAGTGTAAGAGCAGCATTAAAAATCAATGGCATGATGGTGAATGCCTCAGCTTGCTACAAGAAAATTATTGGAAAAAAAAAAAAGGCATTGACTGAAACATTCCTGGCCAGCTCTAAGAGCCTCTGGCCAAATTACCAGCCCACACTCCTATCTCAACCAGCTTGAAGGCAAACAGTCTAAGAAGTCTAAGAAGGCAAACAGCATAGTTAATTGTTTAAATTGATTTTTTTCTGCAAATAGATAGAAAAGGTCCACTTAGAATAGTAGCTGTATTGCCTAAAAAAAAAAAACAAAAAACCATGCTCCAAATGTCTGAGCACCCTTCGAAAGATTTTCAACGTTTTAGTAACACTCTAGACACCACTTCAGCAATTTGGTTTTTTCTGGGGAATCAACAGAGAAAATGCAGAGAGGGAGAAAAGCTGGATTTAAGAAGTTTAGCTATTAGGAAGTTGGATCATCACATTGTAGGATAAAGTCTGTACTTATTCCAAAACTTAGCTTGAAATCTTGAACAGACCACAGGTTGGGGGCTGTCTGTTTCAGATCTGCTCTCTCTACCATATTGGTATCCCTTACCATCTCCTGCTAGGAGAGATTAATCAGAGTGCCCTGGGCAGGGAAGGCAGAGGCTTTGAAACTTCTGCAGTCTCTTTGCCATGACTTTCAACTCTGATGCCAGGCTGCAGACATACCAGCTGCCCTAACTTTTCTGTCTTAGCAACTCTCTCTTCAAAATCCATTTCAGATTTCAGTAGTCTAGATTAGAAAAGCAAGAAACCCTGCCATTCTTCATCTTCCCTACCTTACCCAAAGCTAAACAGAAAACCTGTCCCTTAAACAAGAAGTCAAAAACCACCACCAATTAAAAAGATATAAGTGGAGGCACCTGGGTGGATCAGTGGTTGAGCATCTGCCTTGGGCTCAGGTCATGATCCTGGGGTCCTGGAATCAAGTTCCACATCAGGCTCCCCACAGGGAGCCTGCTTCTCCCTCTGCTACGTCTCTGCCTCTCTGTGTGTATCTCTCATGAATGAATAAAAAACTAAAAAAAAAAAAAAAAAGATGTAAGTGGCCCTGGCTCTATGTGGTGATTCCTGGATGCAGATAGCTTGAGGAGGTGGACACCAAGTGAGGAGATACTCTTTTCCTCCACCAGCTGAGAAAAAGATGCCCAAATCCTACATAGGGCTGCCCCAGAGTGTAAAGTCCTGTGGATTAGGCCCATGATCTTGGGCCAGTGTAACTCTGCTATGACCACAGCATGACCTATCCCTATAGACAGTGCCCTCATCCTCAGCTGCTTAATCACCCTCTTATCTTCACCACAAAGGTCCTCTAAGCAACAAATCATTATATTTACCCAGGGATTAGCCCAAGTAGAATTCTAAGGATCTCTGTCAAAAACTCAGTTCAGAGCCAAGCTCGGTTCTAGAAATCTGGTGATCAGGAAAGGAGTAGAGAGTCAAGAGCACTGTATCCTCCATCAGCAACCAAAATTGAGTTTTCATCAATGACTCCCAACAAGTCAGATCCCAGCAGTCAGTCTGCTGTCTCCATAAATCAAGTAAGGGGGAACAAACATCACTATGCAAGAGGGGGCTCAGGGTTTCTTCCATTGTCAGCAGATATGCTCATTGGGGTCCTGTTCACACTCTGGAAACTCTAGCCATTTATTTACACTGAAGTCTTTTGCTGACATTAATATTATCAGTGCTCATTAAAAATGTCAGCCTTTGGTGGTTTAGAACAATGATCTCCAGAGTAGGGTGTATATATAGCACAGGCTACACACAAGATAATCTACTAGAAGGGGAGATATTTGAACTTCTGTTTATATTTACATTTATCAAAAATCATTTAAAAGTTAAGCATCATTAATATTTAATTTTGGTGGTAGTAAATTATATCATTCATAAATAAAATTATATGTATTCAGGACACAAACTCAAGACATTTTTGCTAGTGTAAATGTTTACTAAAAAATTTCTCCAGAGATCCCTGGGTGGCTCAGTGGTTTAGCGCCTGCCTTCCACCCAGGGCGTGATCCTGGAGTTCCGGGATCGAGTCCCATGTCGGGCTTCCTGCGTGAAGCCTGCTTCTCCCTCTGCCTGTGTCTCTGCCTCTCTCTCTGTGTCTCTCATGAATAAATAAATAAACTCCTTAAAAAATTTTCTCTAAATCATAGACTTAAATGAGAGGGCTAAAACCAAAATACTTTTAGAGGAAAGCATAAGAGATGATCTTTGTGACCTTGGGCGGGGGCAAAGATTTCTTTGACAGGATGCAAAAACCAATAACCATAAAAGAAAAAGTGCTATACTGGGAGTTCATCAAAAAAAAAAATATATATATATACATACATGTATGCATATATATATTCATCAAAAATGTCACTAAAAAGTGAAAAGACAAGTCACAGACTAGGAAAAAATATTCATGATACATCTATATGACAAAGGCCTTATATCAAAACATGAAAAGAAAAACACAACAAATTAACAATTGGCAAATGACTCGACCAGGCACTTCACTAAAGATAGCCAAATGGCCAAGAGACATATGAAAAGGTGCTCACTATCATTTTTCATCAGAGAAATTTAAATTCACAGTAAAATATCAGTACACATCCACTAGAATACTTAAGAAGACTTAAAATGCCATGTATCGAGAGGAATATACAACATTGAACTCTACATTGCTGGTGGGAGTATAAAATTTTACAGTCACTGTAGAAATCTGTACACTCATTGTTGAACCCAGAAATTAATTCCACACTTAGGTAAACCCAAGAAAAAGAAGTGCAGGTGTCCACAAAAAGATGTGATAGGACACACTTTATTCATAATAGACAAAAAGTAAGAATAACTCCAATGTTCACCAATACAAACACATTCCAAGAGCTTGGGAAGTTGGCAGAGTAAGAGGACCCTGGCCTCATCTGGTCCCACGTTACAAGTAGATGTCATCCACATCCAAGTCAATAAATAGGAGAGTGACTTGAAGACTGGCAGAACAAACTCAACAATGCAATATAGAGAAGCAGCAGCATCTGAAAGATAAGAAAGGTCAGAAAGGTGGAAGGAGGTTGCCTGTAGGAGGGAGGGAGCTGTGTGCAAGGAGAAGGAAAGAAATGGGCACTTGTACCAGGGAGCTCTCATGGGAAAGACTAATCCCCATAACATTTGACTTTAAAAATCAGAGGGGCTGAATTCTGTGAGTTTGTAAAACCAGTGGAACTTGGAGCCCAGAGCTTTGATAGTCAGCTGACTCAGCACTGGGCTAGCCCGAAGGGCTAGTGATAGCTGGGTTGTCAACTCAAAGAGACAGCAGCCTATGTGGAAATGCAACAGAAAAACTGCAGCTTACAAAATGCTGGGAGCAAACGGGAGACAGATCTGTTCATATTGATTTCAGAGTATGTTGTGGGACTTCTTTGAAAATGCATGAGTTGGCAGGCATGATTATCCTCGCCCACTCCCCAGCATAAACACAGAACCACCTGTGGGAGGGAGGGATGCACAGATACTTATAGCCCAGGCTTAGGACAAATTATTTTATTTTATTTTTTTTTAAATTTTTATTTATTTATGATAGTTACAGAGAGAAAGAGAGGCAGAGACACAGGCAGAGGGAGAAGCAGGCTCCATGCACCGGGAGCCCGATGTGGGATTTGATCCCGGGTCTCCAGGATCGCGCCCTGGGCCAAAGGCAGGCGCCAAACCGCTGCGCCACTCAGGGATCCCAGGACAAATTATTTTAAAGTGTGTGCATGCCCCACTTAGCTGCTGGTAGCATAGTGGCTACTGCATGCCCTGCCCAGCCCCTGCACCATACCCAGCCCCATGTTCCCAGCCACTATCATATACCACACACCCACCGTAGGCCCCCCAGGCACTGCAGTGCTACAGGGGATCTGACATAGGACTAGTTCCCAACACAAATTTTACTAACAAGGCTGCCCCGCTCCGAAGTTCCCTGGAGGGCATGCCCCCTCCCCACCCAGAGCTGCCCTGTCTGGGTCCCACTAACACCACAGAGAGCAAGCAAAGCCCGTAACAGGCAGAGTCAGTACAGAAGATTGCACTGAAAGGAAAAGTGACTCAGACACAACAGCAGGGTATAAGCAACACACATAGGATACTCTCCTGAATTGCCAGGTTCTGGTGAACAGGTGACACTGCATTGCATGGTACTCCAGGACCTCCTCTTCATAAAGTCATTACTTTCCAAGGCAGAAGACTGGGCTGATGTTCTTAACACACAGAAAGAGACACGGAGAAGCAGACAAAATGAGGGGACAGACATTCGTTGAGAAATGTATCCCAAATGAAAAAACAGGACAAGACCATGGCCAGAGATCTGAGCAAAGTAGATATAAGTAACATGCTTGATAGAGACCTTAAAACAATGATCATAAGGATACTCACTGGACTTGAGAAAAGAGTGGATGATATGAGAAAGCTCCTTAACACAGACATAAGGAATAACATAGCAGAGATAAAGGGCTCAAAAAACAAAGAAACAGGCTTCATGGAACAAATAGCAAGATAGAAGAAGCAGAAGAAGGAATTAGTGGCCTAAAAGACTGAGTAATGGAAAGTAATCAAGCTGAACAAAAGTGAGGGAAAAAATTACACAAAATGAGAATAGATTCAGGGAATTCAATGACTCCATCAGATGTAAGAGCATTCATATTATAGGAGTCCCAGAAGAAGAAAAGGTGGCAGAAAATTTACTTGAAGAAATAATAGCTGAATACTTCTGTAATCTGGGGAAGGAAACAGATATCCAAATCCAGGAGGCACAGGGAACACCCATCAAAATCAACAAAAGCAGGCCAACACCTAGACATATCATAATTAAAATGGCAAAACATAGTGACAAAGAAAAAAATTTTAAAAGCAGCAAGGCAAAAGAAGACAGTCACATACAAAGGAAAGCCCATACAGTTAGAGGTTTTTCAACAGAAACTTGGCAAGCCAGAAGAAAGCGGCATGATAGAGTCAAAGTGCTGAATGGGAATAATCTGTAGCCAGGAATACTCTCTCCAGCAAGGCTATCATTCAGAATAGAAGGAGTGATAAAAAGTTTCCAGGACAAGCAAAAACTGAAGGAGTCTGTGACCACTAAACCAGCCCTGCAAGAAATAATAAAGGGGACTCTGGGTGGAAAGGAGACACCAAAAGTGACAGTATAGAGGTAGGAAACACAAAAGCAGTAAAAATTAATATTTCTTTAAAAAAATCAGTCAAGGAACTCACAAAAAAGGATATGAAATATAATAATATATACCTAAAAGGTGGGGAGGAGAGGAGAAAAGAATGGGTTCAAACTTAAATAACCATCAACTCAACATAAACTACTATACTCAGAAAAGGTTATATACAAAACTAATGGCAACCATATATCAAAACCTACTAATAGGCAAAGAATAAAGAGCAAGAAATCCAAATATATCACTAAAGAAAATCAGCAAACCATGAAAGAAAAAAACAGATCAGAGAAAAACTTCAGAAACAACCATAAAATGGGTAATAAAATGAATAAATACCTATCTATCAATAATTACTATGAATGCTATGGACTAAATGGTCCAATCAAGACATAGGATGACAATATAGATTTATTAAAAAAAGACATCTATATGCTGCCTACAAGAAACTTCTTGTAGACCTAAAGACACCTCACCTACAGATTAAAAGTCAGAGGACAGAGAAACATCTGTCATACAAATGGATGTCAACAGAAAACCAGAGTGCCAATACTTATCAGACAAAATTGGCTTTAAAACAAAGACTGTAACAATAGACAAAGAGGGACACTACATAATCATAAAGGGGACAATCCAACAAGAAGATATAACAATTGTAAATATTTATGCACCCACCATAGGAGCACCCAAATACATAAAACAGTTAGTAACAAACATAAAGGACCTCATTATTAATAATGCAATACTACTAGGGGACTCTATCACCCCACTTACATCAATGGACAAATGATCCAAACAGAATATCAATGAGGAAACAATAGCTTTGAATGACACACGGGAACAGATGGACTTTACAGATATATTCAGAACATTCCATCCTAAAACAGCAGAATATACATTCTTTTCAAGTGCAAATGCAATATTCTCCAGAAGAGATCACATATTACCCCATAAAACCAGCCTTAACAAATTCAAGATCAAAGTCAAATCATGCACCTTTTCTGACCACAATGCTGTCAGACTAGCAGTCAATCATAAGAAAAAATCTGGAAAGACCAAATACATGGAGGTTAAATAACATGCTACAAAACAATGAATGGGTCAACCAGGAAACCAAAGAAAAAAATTAAAAAGTGTGCAGAAGCTAATGAAAATGAAAACACACAGTCAAAAGCCTCTGGGATACAGCAAAAGCAGTTCTAAAACATAAATTTATAGCAATACAGGCCGATCTCAAGAAGCAAGAAAAATCTCAAACAACCTAAAGGATCTAGAAAAAGGATCCTTACACCTAAAGGGTCTAGAAAAAGGACAACAAATAAAACCTAAAGCCAGCAGAATGTAAGAAATAATAAAGATTACAGCAGCAATAAAGGATACAGAAACTGAAAGAACCCCAAAAGAACATATCAATGAAATCAGGAGTTGGTTCTTTGAAAAAATTGACAAAATTGATAAACCACTATCCAGACTTATCAAGAAAAAAAGAGAAAGACTCAAATAAATAAAATCACAAATTAGAAAGGAGAAATAACCACTGACACCACAGAAATAGTCAGTCATAAGAGAATATTATGAAAAACATATGCCAACAAATTGGACAACCTAGAAGAAATGGATAAATACCTAGAAACATATCAGTATCAAAACTGAATCAGGAAGAATTAGAACAGACTGATAACCAGCAAAGAAATGGAATCATTAATCAAAAAAAGTCTCCCAATGGACAGAAATCCAGGACCAGATGGCAAATTCTACCACTTATAGAAGAATTAATACCTATTCTTCTCAAACTATTCCAAAAAAAATCAAGTGAGTTTTGTTTTGGAGTTTCAAGAGTGGTTCAATATTCACAAATCAATCAACATGATACATCACATCAATAAGATAAAGGATGAGAATCCCACATGATGATTTCAATAGACATAGAAAAAGCATTTGACAAAGTACAACATCTATTCATGATAAAAACCCTCAACAAAATAGGGTTAAGAGGGAACAGATCTCAACATATATGAAAACCCCACAGCTAACAATCCTAAAATTTGTACAGAACCACAAAAGACCCCAAATAGCCAAAGCAATCTTGAAAAAGAAAAGCTAGAGGCATTATAGTTCCAGACTTCAAGTTATATTACAAAGCTATAGTAATCAAAACAGTATGGTACTGGCACAAAAACAGACACAGAAATCAATTGAACAGAACAGAGAACTCACAAATGAACCCACAACTATATGCTCAATTAATCTTCAACAAAGCAAGAAAGACTATCCGGTGGGGAAAATACAGTCTCTTCAACATATGGTCTTGGGAAAACTGGACAGCAACATGCAGAAGAATGAAACTGAACCCATCCACAAAAATAAATTCAAGACCTTAATATGAGACTTAAACCATAAAAATCCTAAAAGAGAACAGAGGCAGTAACTTTTGACATCAGCGATCCCAACTTATTAAATATGTCTCTTGAGGCAAGGGAAACAAAAGCAAAAATAAACTATTGGGACTTCTTCAAAATAAAAAAGCTTCTGCACAGCGAGGGAAACAGTCAACACAACTAAAAGGCAACCTAGAGAATGGGAGCAGATATTTGCAAATGACATATCCAAAAAGAGTATCCAAAATATGCAAGTACTTATAAAATTCAACACCCAAAAAATAAATATTCCAATTATAAAATGGACAGATGAGCAGACATTTTTCCAAAGAAGACATACAGATACATGTAAAGATGTTCATTGTCACTTTTCATGAAGGAAATATAAATCAAAACTACAATGAGGTATCACTTTACACCTGTCATAATAGCTGAAATCAATAACACAAGAAACAACAGGTGTTGGCAAGGATGTGGAGCAAAAGAATATTAGTGCACTGTTGGTGGGAATGCAACCTGGTGCAGCCATGCTGGAAAACTGTATAGAGGTTCGTCAAAACCTTAAAATTGGAACTACCTTATGATCCAGCAATTGCACTACTGGGTCTTTACCCAAAAAACACAAGTACGTTAATTCAAAGGGTTATATGCATCCCTATATTTATAGCCATTTTATTTACAATGGCCAAGATTTGGAAGCAGCCCCTGTGTCCATCAACTGATGAATAAAGAAGATGTGATATGTATATATTTTTCCATATATATATATGATTATTACTCAGCCATGAAAAAGAATGAAATCTTGCCACTTGCAACAACATGGTTGGAGCTAAAGTGTATAATGCTAAGTGTAATAATTCAGACAAATACCATATGATTTCACTAATTTGTGGAATTTAAGGAACAAAACAAATGAGCAAAGGGAAAACAGAAGCAAGAGAGAGACAATTAAGAAACAGACTCTTTATTATAGAAAACAAACTGATGTTACCAGAGGGGAGAGGGTTGGGGTGATGGGTGAAATAGATGATAGGGATTAGGGATGCATCTGTATTGATGAGCCCAGGGTTATGTACAGAACTGTTAAATTACTATATTGTACACCTGAAACTAATATAACACTATGTTTACTGGAATTAACATAAAAATATAAAATCCACACATACCCAAGATGGCATACTACACAGCAATTAAAAAAGAACAAGGTATTGATATATGCAAGAAATTGGATGAATCTCGAAAATATTATGCTGAGTGAAAGAGAGCAGACTATAACAATACATACTGTGTGATTCCATTTTACATGTAGGTCAAGAACAGACAAAGCTAATCTATGTTGATAATACTCAGAATATTGGTTATCTCTAGAGTGGGCATACTGAATGTGAAGGCACATGAGCATTATTTTCAGTGGTTCTGGAAGTGTTTTACATATTGATCTGGGTGCTGATTACTTGGAACTATACACATATCTAAAATTTAATCAAGATTTGTACATTTCACCATGATATATATGTACATGTGCGTGTGCACCTGTGTTATTCCTTAAGAATTTTAAAAATAAAGACCACTAGATTACAGATTATATTTCTAATGCAGAGACCAACAACCAGGCACTGTTTTCACATACCCATAGCTTTAATCAAGGCAGAGCATTTCACTTTAAAGGTAATCCTTCACAACAGGGCTATAATTTATGAATGCTCCCATTGTTCTTCTCTGCTTTGAGATGGTGTTCATTAGGTGAATGATTTCAGTAGGAAATGAAAATGAAGACAAACACTTCATTCTTTTTATCTGCCAACTGATAAAGGTGCAAAGTTTTGTTTTGTTTTTTAATCACCAACTAATTTCTATCTTGACATCTCATAAAAATGGAATCAATCCTTTAATCTTGCAGCCATCTACTTCTCCTCTGCCTGTTTACCCTAGATATGCCTCTTTCTCCTGGTCCTCAGAGTTCCTAATACCGACTCTGAGAAGCAAAACTTCTGGTCAGGTCAGGGCCACACAGGCAACTATTTCTTCTTCTGACATCAATCATCACTGCTTCCTACTGGACTGCCTGGGCTTCTTGGCTGTCTAATAAACTATGTATTTCAGTGGTACAAGTGAGCAAAGAACCTTGCAAAGCTGATGTAGTAGAGAGTTCAGGAAGGACTGGGTGCAAGGAAGTAGAGGAAAGGGTATGGTAGTATGTTAAAGACTTTGTTCCTGACTTCTGGAAGCAGTTGCCAGCAATGGAATTCACTATATACAACCACAATATAAGCTTCCTTGCATAGAATTAAAACAGTCTAAGACAAACCAGAAGGCCCATAGGATGCCCCCCAGCATTAAGACAGCAAAGCATGCAAATCTAGTGTGAGCCTACATGGCAGGGGAGACCAAGAGTCTTTTTCATATCACCTAATATAAAACTGCCGGAAATAGGATATATGAACTTATTGGCATTAATGAACTGTGCATTGAATGCATGTAAGAAATGCCACAATTAAAAGAAAAATGGGCATTAAATTCCCCAAGATTAGTAGAGAGAGATGGAAATAATTCGCTTGTATTAACATAATCTTTATTTCTCCAGCAGCAACCCATTGTTGATATTAAAACTATTCAAGTTGATCCAAAGCATCTTTTTTCACTTTACAGCTGAATGTGAATAAGTTAGATACAGCCTTTCAGCCTAAGAGGATGTGATTAACTATCCAGAATCTGAACCATCCCAAAGCCAGGTTCACTCAATAACTCATTGTTGGTTCCCTGAAGCCATTTATTTATAACCCATTATGCAAAAAGGCAAAGACAGTTTCTAAAGAGTGCACATATCCAACATTAGTCATTTCTGACTGGAAAAAGACCAAAGGACTAACACCCTTCAGGAAAGGGAAAAAAGGCTGCCTCTGGAAACCACTCAAGCTGGCTCTACTGTCTGGAAACCACTTGTCCAGTTTACCGGGCACCCGAGTGCCCTCTCCCAGATGTGGACAATGGAAAAGGGAGCTTGCTTTCTATTTTCCACAGCTGGGCTCCTGCATTCCGCTCCCAGAACATTGTTTGCTTCTGCCCAAGCCCCCTTTCCCCAGCAGTGATTTTAATCTTCGGTCTTCTCTTAGCCCTCTGAACAGTGTTAGATGAAGAAAAGGAAGAGGGGCATTTAATTTCCTCCCATGCCTCCGCCTAGCTGCTGTTAAAGCAAACAGTTCCCACAGAAATAATCTACCAAGGTATACATGTATGTTGCAAAGGCAATAACATTAATATGCCTTACTGATCCTAGGACAGATCCAATTTTAAATTGAACTGGCACACTTAATGCTGATTTCACACAGTGCTGCAAATCTGGGGACGAGGAAGTCATCACACTGTTCCAAGCTACTGTCTTGTTCACATGGTGACTGAGAAGTGACATACCTAGCTCTTCCCAGCTCAGCAAGACATGTCAAATAACATAAAACAAAACTGCATCTCCATAGTTGAAAAAAAGGAGGGGGACCCTCAATTGTTTGTGTGTTAGTGTTAGGTAGGGACTCTGACATTAGAGTGCATTTCCCTTTGCAATGCTAGAATTAGTTTGAGAAGCACACAAAGCAGGCAATGGTGGGCATTTGAGTTCAAGATCTGGGAAATCAATAAGGATAAAGCAATCCAGGAGTCTTTCTCCGGGTAGCAGGCTCGCTTTACAGGTTAAGGCTGGATGAAAAGGAAGAACCTGAGCTTCAAATTATCATCTGAGTAGAGCTGATACCCATGGTTACATTAGTTTCAAGTGTACAACATGGTGATTCGACAACTCTATATGGTTTGCCGTGCTCCCCACAAGTGTAGCTCCCATCTGTCACCATACAACCTATTACGATACCACTGACTATATTCCCTATGCTGTGCCTTTTATTCTTGTCACTTATTCATTCCATAGCTGGAAGCCTGGACCTCCCACCCCCCTTCATCCATTCTTCCCAACCCCCACCCTCTCCTCTCTGGCAGATTTTTAGCTCTCCTGTCCCTGCTCGTTCCCATGTTCTAATCTTAAACACAAGGATAGAGCCCTGCACCTTTTCCCATAATGGGTGACACCTCGGACAGCTGACTCCACAAACCTTGGCACTGAGAGTGTTCCTCATAGCCAAGGTCACTCTGGTGCCTTCCCTCCTCCCTCCAGACTTCCTGCCTCTCTCCCTAACCACCTCTCCTGAGTACACACTTCCATCCACACTTCTTTCTCCCCCAGGCATCTGAGCTTGTTTTGTCTGTCCTAGCCTCTCCTTTACCCCCAAGCAGTGCCTCTTCCTGGGTTTCTTATGGGCAAACATCAAGCACCCCTATCATTAACATCTGGCACTTATGTTCACTAATTAAATCAGACAGGGAGACCCAAGGAATGATTCTTACAATGTAAATAGCAGAATATTAGAAGCACTACACAATCCGGCCTGTCTTTTTGGCCTCACTTCTGACACACACTGCAGTCGTACTGAACTTTCTGTTCTTCAGAGAGGTCAAACCCATCCTCATCTAGGACCTTTGCACTTGCTGTTCTCCCTGCTGAGAACGTTCTTTGTCTAGGTCCTTATGTAGCTCCTTTCATCATGTGTCAGCTCAAATGCTACTCCTCAGAGAGGCCTTCTCTGACCACCAAGATAAAGCAGACTCCTCTCTTTCCCCAACCCTGATCCCCATCGTCTTCCATCATATTATTTTATTGCCTTCATAGAATTTATTGCTTTACAGTATCTCATTTATTTCTGTGTATGTTTACTTCCTGACAGGATACTTACATTATAGTGGTCAAGACAGTCACACTACCTTTTTATAGCTCTGTCACTGGCACCTAAGGAAACAAATGTCTGGGCACCTGGGTGGCTCAGTTGGTTAAGCCTCTCTGCCTTGGGCTCAGGTCATGATCCCAGGGTCCTGGGATAGAGCCCAGCCCTGCATCAGACTCCCTGCTCAGCAGAGGGTCTATTTCTCCCTTTCCTTCTACCCCTCCTCTGCTTGTGTTCTCTCTCTCTCTCTCTTTCTCTCTCTCTCTCTCTCTCTCTCCCCTCTTTCTCAAATAAATGAAATATAAAAAAAAGTGTCTGTATTGAGCACATAGTAGTTGCTCAATAAATATTTGTTGAAAGTAGAATTTAAAAAATTTCAGGATATCATCCTACTCATTTGCCCGATTCTGGACAAGTAACATTTCCACTTCACTGATTATATAGCTGTGGTTCACGGATGTATGTGACTTGCCCAAGATAGAGAATTAGGCTTAAGATATTTTCTTCTGTGTGGATATGACAAAACATTTTTGTTTTCCATGGGTATACTGCTACTCATGATCCTTAACTAGCAAAGCAAAGCATTCTAGTTAAAGAGGCACTTTAAGTCTTTTTTTAAAAGATTTTATTTAGTCATGAGAGACAGAGAGAGAAGCAGACACAGGCAGAGGGAGGAGCAGGCCCCATGCAGGGAGCCTGACGTGGGACTTGATCCCAGGTCTCCAGGATCAGGCCCTGGGCTGAAGGCGGCACTAAACCACTGAGCCACCTGGGCTGCCCCACTTTAAATCTTCAAGCCTTTTGCATTTTGGGGCAAGGGAAGGGCTGGGGGAGGGCCTGAGAGGAGGGAAAGAGAATCTTAAGCAGGCTCCACACCCAGCACAGAGCCTGACATAGGGCTCGATCTGCTGACCCTGAGATCATGACCTGAGCTGAAATCAAGAGTCCAACACTTAATCCACTGAGTCACCCAGGCACCCCAAGTCCCCAAGCCTTTTAAAAAGCATTATCATCATTGGCTCAGAATATTCCAAAAAAATTATCCTTTGAGCTAGTTATCACCTTTTTGTGGCGAGTGCCCAGAGGTGATTGTTAGACTCTTCGATGGGAGGAATGAAGCTTTTAAGTGAACTTAGGTGCATGGTATCCATCCATATATGATTCTCCTTTGTTTTTAACATTCTCTGCCTTAGGAAGTTAATTTAAAACACACAAGCCCTCACAATCAGACCATGAACACTGGGAGATTTAACTGCTCCCAGCATCTGGGAATTCAAAGTAACATCTACTCCTCCACCGTCCTGTGTACAGACATTACAACAGGCCCTTTTAATCTACCATCCCTGAAAATTTTAAGAGCAAATCCAGACGATGGGTTTAAACCAAATTCTAATTTGATTTAGTGCTTAGTTAACCAATTTCCCCAGGCCCCTAAAAAGGTGTATGGCAGCGGGGGTTGGTGGGGACTCACCACTGTCTGAATGAGAGTTTGCCCTAACCCAGTTTCATGTGACTCTAGGTCCTTCCTTAAAGGCCATTTGTTCAGTGTTTGAGTGCAGTGTAGTGTTTATACCTTTGTGAGGCTTTTCATATAAACAAATCCACAAGTCAGAAAAAAAATCCTTTGTCAAGGCAGGTTTCCTGATTTGGAGCTTGGAAAATGTGGCCACTGTGATATGATTAAAAAAGTTCAAGTAACTGTAGAGTGTGCATTTGGCACCAATGGACAATAAGTGATAGGGAAGTTTTGTCAGGTCTGATTCATTTTACCTGTGGCTGCTGTGAATTATATGGAATTACACAGAGTTTAATGGTTCTCTGGCAATTTGCCTTGGCTCTGGGCCAAGGCAGCTAATGCTTCAATCAAACTGCCCTCCCCACCCCCACCCCAAGACAACTTCTGTTCCTGTCTCTGTCTTGAGTGTATCTGTGACGAAGCCTTCAGCGGCACCCTCATACAAATGCCAACTTTTTTTTCCCTTCTCTGTCACTTTCTCTTCCTTCTTTATGGCCGGGTACATTAACTGCTCTTGTAGCCATGCCAAGACAAACTGCCTGGCTAGCTTTACGAAGAGAAGAGCTTTTACGGTTTGATTAAAAAGGAGGAGCCAACAGTGTGAGAAGATGAGAACAGGACAAATATGAGTTGGCCCTATCCCTTTTGTCTGCAGTGTCATTAGCTAGATCGATTTCACCCTGATTGGTCTGGGCCTTAGGCCCACCTTGCAGCATAACTTAGGATAGCAGCCCTTCCACACCATGCAAACAGTTCAGGAACACGTCCCACCAAGGGCAGGTAAAACCCACCTGACGAAGAGAATTCCATCGCATGGCAAGTGACCTCCTCTCTTTAGGAACCCATCTGGCTCTGGGGCTGGATTCTGCCACAGATCGTTGGCATCACTTTCATAGAGTTGGTACAGCAGACAAAGGCCAAGGGCACCAAACTTGCAACACTGGCATGTACAACTCTGAGGTGCAATCACCCTGCAGACAGCAAACATTTGGGGTCCAGTTCCTCTCCTGGCCCCCTGCTCACCCCAGTCCTCCCTCCATCACACACCCTCTCCCAAACTTCATGTGGAGCTTCAGCCCAAGCACCTCCTGCTTTTCAGCTCAGGTGATTCCTGGACTCTGTGCCCAGCTGATTCTAAAGTCACATTTACCAGCCACACTAAGACGAAAGCTCATTTTAAAAAGACTAGCTGCCATAGAATCAGCAGGAGGGAAGGGCAGAAACCACAGGATTCCTACTCTGCCCTGATTGCCACTAACTCATTTCAGCTGCTAAGGGGAGGCCCTGTTGGGGAAGCCAGGAGAGGAAATGGGTTCCATGTACAGTCCACTTTAAATTGTTCACAATTGCATGCTCAAAAATAGTCTCTACTAAATATTTAGCACATCCATTAGCACAAGTCATAAAGCTTTAGGCTATGTTGCACCATTGGCCCAAACTGCCTAAGCTGCTTCCCTGTGGCAAAAGGTCATTAAATGGTTGGCAAGTCAGACACACACAGGAAGGTAAAAGGAGCTCCAAGGATGGTTAAACCTGGGCCCAGGAAGGATGGTTTAATAGGACTTTTATGCACACAAAGAACGTAGAAGGTAAGGACCAGCTGTTCTTAAGTTTGAAAGCAGAGCAAGGGGGTAAAGAAATCAAAATTGCAATGTAAGAGACTGGTGTTAGGAAGAAGGAAGAACTTCCTGCCAGAGAAGGTAGGTAAATACTAGACTAAGTGGCTGGTCAGTGAAGGGTGTGGAATTTCCTTCTTTGGAGTGGCTCTTCTGTCTCTGCTATTTCTGTGTGGTCCTGTTGGGGGGGGCTGGAGCGCAGAGGAAGAAAGAGGCAGCAGCCAGAGGTTCACTTCAGTCCTTCTCAGCACTCACTCTCCTATTTGTAACGCTCGAAGATCTATAACTGGGACTGCTGAGAGAGACTTAAATAAAAAAAGAAGAAAAGGAATGAGCAGCTTGTTGCTCATCTCAAATGTTTAGATTTACTCCAACTCTCTATCTAGCCCTTTCCAAGAACCAAGCTTTTGCCCCGGTCCCTATAAGCACAAGAAAGAAAGTGAAGACTTGCTTTTGGCTCCCTAGGGCCATGCATATGGGAACAATATTTTCTGAACCCCAAAGCAGGACATGGTCTGACAGTTATATTTATGGGGACAAGAGGATATATATGTGAAATCAGAGCTTTCCCAGGAAATATGGGTCGTATGGTCTCCGTAGCTACATATTATCTCTAAGGGTCCTGACACAGGGCGGAGTTAATTAAAACTGTGTCATGTGGTTTGGGGCCTGGGTTCTTTCCTTGTCTGTGGCAAGATCAGTTAGAACTGTGGGAAAAAACAGGGTCATAATAAGCCCAGCACAAATTGTGACTGTGCAGGTTGGAGAAAGGGATAATGTATCCTCCTTAGTATCCCCCAACTCTAAAACCTAGCAGAAGCAGGCACATGCTACACAGGGTATGCACATTCTCATTTACTGAACTCTAAATAATGTCATAGGATTATAGAGGGGAAGAAATGTGGTATTGCACAACGGATCCTGTTCATTCAGTCACTCATTCATTCACTTGTTCATCTGTTCAAGCAGTGGTTCTCAAAAGTGTGGTCCCTGAACCAGTAGCACCTCCAGGGAGCCCTGTTAGAAATGCAAATTTCCAGGACTCACTCCAGGTCTAATGGATCAAAGACCCTGGGGGTGGGACCCAGCAGTCTGTGCTTTAATCCATGGGGGATTGTGAGAAACTTTATTTTTTTAAGATTATTTATTTATTTGAAAGAGACAGAGATAGCAAGAGAGAGTGAGCACGAGTGGGAAAGAGAGGGTGAAGCAGCCTCAACATGGGGCTGTATCCCAGAACCCAGGGATCATGACCTAAGCCCAAGGCAGACACTTAACCAACTGAGCTACCCAGGCGCCCCTGTGATAAACTTTATATTGTGCAAATCCCTAGATAAAAAGTGCTAGCGGCAATGCTCACACTGCCAACCACCAGCAGTACCATTAACCAAAAGGACCAATGCCACAGGCATGTTTGGTAGGTCCATCAGTATTTCTGCCATTTCAACCTATACTGCCTCTCACATTTCTCGAATTATGGAATAGCCACATTCTTACTATGTGTCAAATTACTCGAAGCCTGGGTTTCTAGGAGGTAACACAGTTTATCTGGTCCTTTTTCAAATAGGCTGAAGACCCTTTGAGGATCCTACTCAGGCACACACACTCCTTTGGGTGTTCTGTGTATATTTTAGCTCTTAGCCCCGATCTAAGTTTCAATAAACTGACTGGAGCTCACTTTGAGGACCAAGCTGGGAACATTTTATGTTTAGCACCATTATTTTTATTTTTAAGCAAACACGGATGAAAGAGTCCCTGCTGAAAAGAGCAGCCATTAATGCTAGCATGTATGCATTTACTGACATTAAATTACAATAAAACAAATCCATTGTTTCACCTCAGCTTAAACTGATAAAGTTAATTGCTGTAATCAACAGGCAACCCTTCACACAAGTCTGCTTGAAAGGAGCAGAAATGCTTCCAGGTGAAATTTATCAAAGTGAAGGGCCCTAAGGACCAAATCTTGTTAAATGTCACCTGGTTCTCCCCCAGAGCATCAGTCGATGAAAAGGCAATCTCAACACAGCTTCCCAGGTAGAATCATTGACTTCTGGCTGCCAACAGAGCTGTTGGTTCAGTTTGGGAAGTGGCACAGCATTTTAGAACAATATACAGGAGGGAAATTTCTGGGTTGATGGTGATGTTCTATATATTGATAGGGGCTTGGGATATACAGGTGCAGGATGTGTCAGAACTCACCCAAAGATACACTATAGATTTGTAAAGTTCATTGTATGTAAATTTTACCTTAAAAGAAAGAATTGTAAAAAAAAACATTAGTGATATGCATGCTGGAGTATTTATAGGGACCTGCACTGATGTCACGTTACTTTGAAATGTATCAGAAAATCATAGGGACTGATGGATAGACAGAGGGAATCAATAATTGAATAGATAATGTGATAAAGCAAATATAGTAAAATGTTAATAGTAGAATCTGATTGATGGGTATATGGGTGTTTAAATAGAAAATTCTTTAAATTTCTCTGTTTGAAAACTTTTGTTGTAAAATATCAGAAACACAAACAGGCAAGGAAAATGCTACCTGATTTAATTGTCAGAAAGACCTCTCATTAGTGTATTCATTCCACAAACAATACACATGAGCTGAGACTCTACTATGTGCTAGGCACTAGTTCAAATCCTGGCTCTGCCATTTAGTAGTATTAACCTTGGGCAAGTCACTCCACCACTCTGAAACTTGCTTCCTTATCCATTAAGTGGGGAAAATAATAACACCTTCCTTACATAGTGGTTGTTAGAATTGCATTTAAATTGCTGAGCTCTTAATGAAAGCTATATTGAGTACGGAACTCTCAATGAAGTATGTCTTGTTCCTCTCTCGAGACACACAGGGTCTCAACCTTGGAAATCCTTTCATGGCAACTTCAACTTAATTGCTGAGCACTTTTTGTTTCTTGGAAACTCTTTGCAGCTTGGGCCAAGACCTTAGATTATGGTGTTTGCATCAGACTCCAATGTTTTCAACTGATCTGACATTCAACCATGTTTTGGTTTGTAAACTCCCTTTTCCAAACAAATAAAAAAGCTGTAAAGCAACTTTTTCTTCTGAAGGGAGTATAAAGCAAAATTTAAGAAAAATAATAAAGTTGGAATGTGGTCTAAGGTAGTTATGCCACTCCCATCAGAACCCATGGTCAAAATGCTTGATAATTAGCTCACTTGCTCATCATCTCCCACAGCTCTGGCATCTTTTCCAGCTCCTGGATAAGTCCCAAAAGAAAAGGAGCCCTACCATTTGGAGATCATGCACACCCCCTCTTCTTGGTTTCCATCTATTTTTCTGAAAGGATTCTCTTAGCACTCTTCTACTTAATGCAGATCACGTCATTCACTAATTGGTGTGTGAGAGGTGAAGCATTCCATTCTTCAAGGCCAGGCCCATGCAAATGGTTGCCTCTGGTTTTTGCAGGTCCCCTAGCTGGTCTGAAGCAATAGGGAGCATGGCTGTGACCCCCCAGGAAAACATCGTCAAACTTTGGGCCTAGGGATGCAACATGAGAACAGGCAGGTGGTTAGGTACCTCAGGAGGTAATAAAGCAGTCTGCCAAAGAGCAGAAATTTGGGCCTGAGAAACTGTCCACAAGGGTGCTTTATGAGGCTGCTGAACAGCGATGCTCTTCATAGCACAGAAAACCACACACCAAAAGTGCAGCAGACTTTCTAGTGGTCAAATCCAATCAGATTTTAAGACATTTTAAGAGGCAGCCGTGGGCAGCAAAGATCTCCACAGAAGAGTGATCAGAAAGACCTTTTAATTTATTTATTCCACAAACAACATACATGAACTGTGTATCTACTTTGTGCTAGACACTATTTTAAATCCTAGTTCTGCCACTTAGCAGTATGACCCTGGGCAAGGCATTGTCACTGGAACTCCACATCTAACCCTGAGCATGACCAACAGGGCTTACACAGTTCAAGGAACTGAGGGGGTCAATGAAAACAGCACTTGAAGAAATGAAAAGGTTGCTTCATATTTAAAGTGTATTTTGTTGTTTTAAAAATGCACACAAGCCCTGTAAAATAGCTTTAAGGTATGTTAAGATAGCAATGTATGACAGGGGATTATAATTTTTAATGGTAGGATATGTGAGACTCTACAGTCCTCAATAATATTTTCTTTTTTAAAATAGATTTTATTTATTTATTCACGAAAGACACACAGAGAGGCAGAGGGAGAAGCAGGCTCCATGCAGGGAGCCCGATGCAGGACTCGATCCCGGGACTCCGGGATCACGCCCTGGGCTGAAGACAGGTGCTCAACCGCTGAGCCACCCAGGTGCCCCAATATTTTCTGAAAAAGTTGATACACCTGCGCCAACCAGTTATCAAGGGCCTTAATCTTCTGCAATTACCAGAGGATATGCTATTGAAGATCGTGAAGGGACTTCAGAGGATACTGTTCTGCCAGTGAGGGTCAGTGTTCCCTGTCAATTTGAGACCCCATTATACATGGAGATGCTCAGATTTCAGACTGTAGTTGTGGATTGGAAGCTCTAGGGAGTATATGTGAGTTAACCACAACATATGGAGAGGAGGGAGAAAAGAATTCACCACCCCATTTTTTACTCAATGTTTTCTACAGACTCTACTCCTAAGTTTTCTCCTAAAGTACAAAGTAAGAAGGCTGTTGTAGGTTCTGCTGTACACGTATCTATGTTATATGGTACACTTCTTATCTTCTTATTGCTTTATAAGCTCCTGACACTACCCCATCCCGTCCCTATGTAGCCTGGATAGGTCAGTAACTCCTGTGAACTCCCAAAGTACTCCACACACACCTCCACTGTTCCATGCACTTCCCACACTGTACTGAGCTGTCTGTTCATGGGCCTGTCTCCTGCTCTCCTGTTGGCTCCTTGAGGGCAGAGACTAGGTCTTTTCTCATATCTGTGTCTCTGGCACCTATAGGTGCTTAGTAGATATTTGTTGAACTTAAGGTTATTGTTTTTAAGTTTTTATTTTAATTCCAGTTAACAATGTGATATTAGTTTCAGGTGTACAATATATGATTCAACAATTCCATACATCACCCAGGGCACATTACGACAAGTGCACTCCTTAATCCCCATCATCTATTTCACCCATCCCCCCATCCACCTCCCTTCTGGTTATCATGAGTGTGTTCTTTATGGTTAAGAGTCTGTTTCTTGGTTTGCCTTTTCTTTCTTTTTTTCCACCTTTGTTCATTTGTTTCTTAAATTCCACATATGAGTGAAATCATATGGTATTTGTCTTTCTTTGACTTATTTCACTTAGCATTATATTCTCTAGCTTCATCCATATCATTGTAAATGATAAGATTTCATTCTTCTTAACAGCTGAATAATATTCTTGTGTGTGTGTGTGTATGTGTGTGTATAGCACATACTACATCTTCCTTATCCATTCATCTATTGATGGATACTTGGGCTGCTTCCATATCTTGGCTATTATAAATAATGCTGCCATAAACATAAGGGTATGTATGTATCCCTTTGAATTGGTATTTTTGTATTTTGGGGATAAATACCAGTAGTATATATGATTGCTGGATCATAGGGTAGTTCTGTTTTTAACTTTTTGAGGAACCTTCATACTATTTTCCATAGCAGCTGCACCAGTTTGTATTCCCACCCATAATGCAAGAGGGGAATTTGAAGTTCTCAACTTGGTTTTATTTTAACCTTGTAATCTAATAGTGTCTTGTACACAGCAGGTGTTCTGTGTACATCTTCTCTGATGATAGTAATTTAGAAAGGTCTCAAAGGTTTATGGCACTTTATATGACTTACCAAATGCCTTCACGTTAAGTTATATGATCACCACCATAAGCCTGTTAGGAAGCAAGTCATATACTATAATGATTGTCATTTGACACACGAGGGAACTGGTTCAGAGCAGTTGATTTTTAAGTTGTACAAGGCCACACTCTTAATATGAAATCAGTGGGTACTCTGAATCTACCCTATTGTTCTTCAGTGCTCATGTTTCTCTATGATCCATAGAGATAGAACTGAGCATATTTGAAACCAATGTGGTTTCCTGGACTTACAAGTTATTAGATTCTTCTCCCTCCTGCTAGATGAGAACGAGCTAAATATTTACCCTAGTACCTGCTGACAGTCATGAGCAGCTGAACCTACTAACCTATCCCTAGTCTTCCTTTCATGTGAGATAATTTCCAGTTACAGTCAGACTTTCAGTTACTTGCAGCCTAAGTCATGCCTAATGTAAGAGGCCTGCTTGCCAAGGAAGACTAAGTTATTTGAAGACAGGGCTCAGCCATTCTCCCTGTCTAGCCTTCTCAACAGAACTCACAACTTGGCTGGCTACACTTGACTCTTCTCATGGGGATATGAAAGATGGAAAGGTTGTCAGAGAGGTTCCCAAAACAAAAGTTAGCTTGTTGCTCAAGGAACCACCAGTTGTGAGCCATGTTAATAAGGCAAAAGCTGGCAACCAAATCAAGAGAGATGTAATGTATATTCTCTACCACAGGTCCACAAGCCAGTGTCTTTCCTGGAAGTGCTGGAAGAGAAGGGGTAAGAACGTTTACATCACTTCCAACAGATAGTCCTCAGGTCCCCTTAGACAGACTGAAAGCCAACAACTCCCCAGAAGGCAGCTGTCTACAATTACTCACATTAGGGCAACAGTTTTCACCCCCCAAATCCCAAAGGGTTTTACAGCACTGTGGGTAAAGAAAAGACATGACTTTATGTCTCAGCTCTATTAAGCATTCTTGAAATATGGAAATATTTCCATTTCCTTCAAGGATACTGGAAATGTGAATAGCATTTATAAAGTATGTATTAAGACCAGGAAAGTGCCTTATACCAGCTTCAGGTCTGGACCCTGGAGCAGTTTATAAGATTACAAACAGAATGGTCCATCTACTAGCATTCTTGGTTTTAAAAAACAAACATTGAGTGTCCACTTATGTGTTGGGTCCTGAGCTGGGCTTTGGGACTACATTGATGAGGCAGCCACTGTTTCTGCCCTCAAGGAGTTGCCTGTATAGTGAGAGAGACAGGTGTATAAATTCAGACATGGAATATGAGAATTTCAGTGTTGTTGACACCCGTAGAGAGAACTTATTAAAGAGAGGCCAGAATGATGAGCTGCGATGAGATGAACAATGAGTGCAGAGGTAATCCTCAAAATATTTAAAAACCCAAACAGCAGGAGCACAGACCAAGCAGAATGGTTGCAGGTCAACCCATGAAATGGTGTTCTCCAGGCTCCCTGCTGTGCTGTGCACTATTACTTTAGTTGCTGGGTCCTGGGGAGGTCTGAAAGAGGTCCAGATGTGGGAAATAGAGCAGCAGAAGGGGTCTTGAGGGGACTCAGGGGAGCAACTGGTATCAAAATATGCCACAATTTTAACAAGATGTGTGGCTGCTTTGATGTCCTGTGAATAAGCATGAATGTTACCCCTGGCATCCAGAAGCCCAAGAACTCCATATGTGTTGTAAAGAACACATTAGCGACAGTGTGGTGGATGAACTGGATTGGAGTAGCATGAAGTCAGGGAGATGAGTAGAAAGGTTTTGCAATACATCAAGGAAGATAGATAATGGGGCTTAGTACAGTTACAACGGGGCATGTTATTTCTATAAGAGGCCCAAAGATGCTTGCACAAATCCCCATCTCTACATATCACCTTTGTTCCTAGTTCCTTTGTTCTCTAGTCTTTTTTGCTATCATGGTTCCAATATGTATCATGGTTCCAATATGTGTATAAGCTTGCCCATTGCAAGCTTATACACATACACACACACAGGTGTACTTGTGTGACAGATCCTGTTTAAGTATGCACACAGTTCAGTGTGCATACTTATAGTGGCTGGCAGGGTATAATTATGGCAGGCAAGAGTCCTGCCAAGAAAAATTCATTCAAATACTGAGGTCATCCTATTTCCCGCTGCAGGAGAGTGGCTACAATACAAACACCTGCCTTCATAATACCAACCTATGTTATGGATGGTCCTCCCTACTTTTCCAAGCACTCACAAAAGTATCTCACATTTGTTTTCTTAACAATGGTCCTAGGAGGTGGGTAAGATTGGTATTATTTAGTTACAGTGTATGGCTGGGGAAACTGAGGCTCAGAGAGATGCACTTGCCCAATGTCACTCACAAGTAGTCAGTAGTGGCACTAGAACTAAGATGCCTTCTGCCTTAGTCTCATGTTCCCCTCAACCTTCCAGATGGCCTCCTTCAGAATAATTCCAGATCATTCTTATTTCCACCTCCTGCAAAAGAATACTCATTCAATCCATTCTTTTTTTTTTAAGTTTTATTTTTAAGTAATCTCTACATCCAACGTGGGTTCAAACTCACAACCCCGAGATCAAGAGTCCCATGTTTACCAACTGAGCCAGCCAGGCACCCCTCATTCAATCCATTCTAATGGACACTTCTAAAAAAATACTGCAGATGACTCCAATCTTATCCTTCAAAATCTTGCTCTGATCTCAGCATCTCCTCCAGGAAATTTGCCCTGGGACTCCAGTTCAGTAACCTTAACCCCCTCCCCCTTAATATTTAGTCTGTATAATTGCCTTTGTGCTTTCTTTGTTCTCTTGTTGTGTTCTGATTACTCCATCTGTGACTTCTGCTTCCCTGGCTTCTTTTCTTCTTTCTGCCTAGCACAACATTTGGCACACAAGGGAACACTTAGTAAAGTGTTGTTAATGGATGACTTGATCCAATAAAGCCTTACTCTGGCATCAGAATGCCTGAAATTCCCAGTTCACAAGAAAACACTCTGAATGTGTGTGTGTGTGTGTGTGTGTGTGTGTCGATGCACCACTCATCCAGTGACCCTGAGAGAAACTAAATCAATGCTGTCAAAGTGCAGCATCAGCACATAGCTATTTTACATTCCAGTAGGAACCGAAGCAAGGAAACTCTTCCCCCAAATTTTTAAAAAATAAATACTGCTCTAGTTCCAAGTGGTATATTTTTGACATCTTGTGTACATTTCTGAAATAGAGTCCAGATGAGAAACCAGCTCATGTGCATGTCTATCCCAATCTGAGAATAGTAGATTCCTACTCACGGACATTTTCATTTCTGAAATCCCAACTGCAGGCAAAAAAGACTAGGGAGCAGGTTGTACGAAAAAGCAAGGCCAACATGGGAGTGACTTGCTAGACAATCTCTTTGAGGCTTGAGGATGAGACTAGGGCATGAGGAAAAGAAGAAAAAAGTGCTAAAACTCATCCCTCCTCCCTCAAACCTGCCCATATAGATTTCTAAGGAATATGAACTGGGAAGGCAGGATACTTGCAATACACCCTTTAGACATGGGTGTGGCTAAAGGCAGGTGAACCCCAACAACACAATTAGGTAAAACAGATCCCAGAGAATACCACCCACTGGATTGTCTGGTGAGAAAAGCCTCCTTAGAGTCTCAACTAGGGATAAAAGAATCGTCTTTACTCTTTCTTTTTCAACATGCAACATTACCTAAGTACCTAACATGTACCAGGCACTGTGCTTGGCACTTATCAACATGAACCCCTTTGCCCTGTCAGGAATCATACATATTCTCATTTTACAGTTGAGGAAACAGAAGCTCAGAGAGAGATTAAGTCATTAACCCATTATCACACAGTCTGGCTGAGTCCATAATCTGGGCTCTTTCCATTGTACCACTCTGCCTTTCTGAGGTATATTCATTGAGCTCTGGCAACAAGAATAAGCAGCCTAAGTTATAACAATCCTCCCCAGGAAGCCTAAAGTTTCACAGAAGCACTTGGTCTTAAATGAGGAGTGGGACCTATCTTAATGGAGAAAAAAAGGAAAAGGTTATTCATTGCTGGCTGAAGGAATAGCAGATGCAAAGGGGCTGATGCAGAAAGAAAAAAGCCATTCAGGAAAAAGGTAAATAGTTTTTTGGGGGGTTACCTGAGGGTGAGGACAGGTGATGGAGCATGAGGCCAGTTTATACAGGGTCACATATATCATATTAAGAATCGTGGCGGTTGGGGGACACCTGGGTGACTCAGCGGTTGAGCGTCTGCCTTCAGCTCAGGGTGTGATCCTGGAGTTCCGGGATCGAGTCTCACACTGGGCTCCCTGCAAGGAGCCTGCTTCTCCCTCTGCCTATGTCTCTGCCTTCTCTCTATGTCTCCCATGAATAAATAATTAAAATCTTTTTTTTATTTTTATTTATTTATGATAGTCACACAGAGAGAGAGAGAGAGAGGCAGAGACATAGGCAGAGGGAGAAGCAGGCTCCATGCACCGGGAGCCCGATGTGGGATTCAATCCCGGGTCTCCAGGATCGCACCCTGGACCAAAGGCAGGCGCCAAACCGCTGCGCCACCCAGGGATCCCAATAATTAAAATCTTTAGAAAATAATTGTGGGTTTTCTCCTGAAGGACATGAAAGACTAGAAGAAGGGAGCAGAGATCAGGTCCCTGTTTTGGCAGGAGCACTGTGGCAGTCACATGGGCAGAGAGTTCAGAAAAGGCACTCCTGGCTGCAGGGAGACCAAGCTGGAAAAGTATGGCAGCAGTGAAGGCAAGAGTCAGGGTGGTGAAGCAAATGGAGGCCCAGCTCAGAAAACACTGCCTCCAGAGCAATCACTGCAAGTCAGCCTCAGTTTAACTTCAAAGCTGAGATTCCAGGCTTTGCAGCATCTACCCCCACAGCCCTTAAACACTGCTTGTGTTGCTCTGGCCTCAAGACTAGTAACAAGTCTTGCTTTGTCCTTTGGGGCCTCCCCATTTGTCTCCATCTTCTAAGCTAGTGGCTTTGTAGCTCCCCTGGGCCTAGCCTAGCCCAGCTGGCTGGGGAGGGTGGAGAGAAGTCAGGTAGGCTCCAAGCAGAAAGGGCTCTGATTAGCACATGTTTCACATTCCCCACATTGCATGGCAATTCAAAGCCAAATCCTACAGGATTGTTTTCCTAAAGATTTGGGATGGGTTTGAGACTTTTCTTTCTTTTTCTTCTTTTTTTTTCTTATTAAGTGTGTTTCTGGACTGCAGCTATTTCCTCTGTCCTTGAGTTAAGTAATAGCAGAGGGGGAGAGAAAATGAAGGTTTGCAGCAATGCAGAAAAGATGTTTCTGTAAAAGTCCAGAGGAGGGAGGGAAATCCAGCATGGGGGCTCACAGAAAGGCCAGGGAATGTGGCTATTGGGGGTAGGATTTCAGCTAGGGCAAGTGTATAGAAGTCAGGCAAAAGCCTACCTAAGGGAAGTGGCCCCTGACACCCTGGCCAGATACAGCCCTTGGCTCCTCTGCAATCAGCACACAGATCGACTTTGCTCTGGTCACCAGCAGCTGCCATAGTGCCAGCACAACCCCAAGGTGTGGGCTCTCCCCATTAACCAAGGAAATTAAAGCCCTGAAATGTACCAAAAGCACTTCAGGTAAAGGCAGCCAACAGTGCACTCCTGGGAAGCCCATACTCCCAAAGAACAGGAGGGTCTTACAAAAACCTCCCAGGCTTCTCTATTTATCTGAATTCTGAAATAGAGCTCAAATGAGAAACTTGGTCGTGTGTATGTCTATCCCAGCCTGATAACAGGAGATTTCTACTCAGTTTCAGTTTTGAAATTCCAATTACAAAAAAAAAAAAAACCCACTAGGGGAGCATGTTTTATTTTCCATCTTGCTCCCTTTCCATCATTTCCTATATAGGTATGTGTATATATGTCAAAATACAATGAAGTCTTGTGACAATGCATAGAATTTAGGGAAACAGTTATTTATAATTTTTTAATTAACAGCTTTATTGAGATATAATTTACACACCATGCAATTATACCATAAAATTCATCAATTGTAAGTGCAATTCAATAGTTTTTAGTGCATAGAGTTGTGCAACCATCACCACATCTAATTTTAGAACATGTCCATCACCCTCAAAGAAACTTTGAGTTCATACAAAGTCCATGTTTTCCCACTCCCAACCCTAGGCAACCACTAATCACTTTCTATTGGTATAGATTTGCCTTTCTTATAAATGGAATCATAAAGCATGTAGTCTTTTATGTCTGGTTTCTTTCCCTTAGCGTAATGTCTTCAAGGTTCATCCATGTTGTGGCATGTATCAGCACTTCAGTTCCTTTTATTGCCAAATAGCTTGCCCTTCTATGGCTATATCACATTTTGTTTATCCATTCACCAGCTGATGGAAATTTGTGACATTTCTGCATTTGGGCCATTAGAAATGATACTGCTATGAACATTCACGTATAAATTTTTGTGTGGACAATGTTTTCATTTCTTTTTGGGTAGATATCTAATGGTACAGTTGTTGGATCATATGGTAATAAACCATAGATGTATGGATTTATTGCTGGACTCTCAATTCTATTGCATTTATCTCTATATGCCAATACTACATTGTCTTGATTACTGTGGCTTTGTATTAAATTTGAATTTAAGAGTGAATCAAATTGAACTTCAATAAAACTTTTTTTTAAATAAGAGGAGTGAGTCCTCCAACTTTGTTCTTTTTCAAGACTGTTTTGGCTAAAGAGAGTACATATCATTTAATATAGATTTCAGAATTAACATTAAAGGGATATGAATGAATGAAATGAATATCCCACTAGTCCGTTATTGCAAAAAAGGCCATTGGGATTTTTTTTAATTTATTTTTTTATTGGTGTTCAATTTACTAACATACAGAATAACCCCCAGTGCCCGTCACCCATTCACTCCCACCCCCCGCCCTCCTCCCCTTCTACCACCCCTAGTTTGTTTCCCAGAGTTAGCAGTCTTTACGTTCTGTCTCCCTTTCTGATATTTCCCACACATTTCTTCTCCCTTCCCTTATATTCCCTTTCACTATTATTTATATTCCCCAAATGAATGAGAACATATAATGTTTGTCCTTCTCCGACTGACTTACTTCACTCAGCATAATACCCTCCAGTTCCATCCACGTTGAAGCAAATGGTGGGTATTTGTCATTTCTAATAGCTGAGTAATATTCCATTGTATACATAAACCACATCTTCTTTATCCATTGGGATTTTGAAAGGAACTGCACTGAATTTGCAGATTGCTTTGGAAAGTACTGCCACCTTAACAATATTAAATGTTCCAATCCATGAACATAGGGTGTCTTTCTATTTATTTAGGTTTTCCTTAATTTTTTCAACAATATTGTGTAATTTTCAGTGTGCAAGTCTTGCACTTCCTTGGTTAAATCTATTCCTAAGTATTCTTTTTTATAGTATTGGAAATGGAATTTTCTTAATTTCATGTATGGATTGTTCATTGCTTTTATGTAGAAATACCATTGGTATTTTAGATGTTGACCATATATCTTGCAAATTTGCTGATTTTGTTTACTATATCTAATAGATTTTTTCTTATTGCTTAGGATATTGCATATATACAGTCATGTCATTTGTATATGGATGACCTCTATTTCTTTTTCTTGCCCAGTTGTCCTGACTAAAAATTCTAGAACAATGTTGAATAGAAGTGGCAAGAGTGAGCATTTTTCTCTTGTTCTTGAATAAGGGGAAGCTTTCAGTTTTCCTCAATAGGTATGATGTTACTTGTGGATTTTTCACAGATGCCCTTTTATTCAGTGTTTTTATCATGTTTGTTGAATTTTATCAAGTCTTTTTTTTTTCCTACATCAACTGAGTTAATTGTATGGCTTTCTTCTTTCATGCATCATTTGGTCAAAAAATCAATTCACTATAAACATAAGGGTTTATTTCTGAAATCTCAAATCCATTCCAGTGATCTAAATGTCCATTCTTATGTATGCACCACAATGTCTTGATTATGGTCGTTTTTTAGTAAGTTTTGAGATCATAAGTTTAAGTCCTTTAACTTTCACCTTTATCGAGACTGTTTTCACTGTTTTGTGTCTTTTTTATTCTAATATGAATTTTGGTATTAACTTTTCAATTTCTAAAAAAAAAGCTGGGATTCTGATATGGTTTGCATTGGATTTGTGAACCAAACTGTGGACTGCTGCTATCTTAACAACATCGACATTGCTGATCCATTAAATTGGGATGTGTTTCCATTTACTGAGATTTTCTTTATTTTTTGGCCAATGTTTTATAGTTTTCAATGCATAAGTTTTGTACTTCTTTTGCTATATTTGTTCATAAGTTTTTAATTTTTTGATGCTGCTATGAATAGGATTGTTTTCTTAATTTAATATTGGATTGTTCATTCCTAGTGTATAGAAATACAATAGACTTTTGTATATTTACCTTGTATTTTGTTGCCTTGCTTAACTCACTAGTTTTAGGTGTTTTTTTAAGAGTCCTTAGAGTTTTCTATATACAAGATCATGTCATCTATGAATAGAGTTTAACCTCTTCTTTTCCAATCTGGACGCCTTTTATTTACTTATTTTTTGCTCACTTACTTTGGATAGAGCCTCCAGTACAAAGTTGAATAGAAGAGGTAATAGTGAACATCCTTTTCTTATTTGGTGCTTGGGGGAAGCAATCTGATTTGCACTATTATCATGTTAGCTGTGGGTTTTTACTAAATGCTCTTTATCATTTTGAAGAAATTGTCTTATCCTCCTAGCTTGTTGAGAGTTTTTATTATGAGCATTCCCATGTTTTTCATATGCTTTTACTTCATCTATTAAGATAATGTTTCTGTCCTTTTTTCTACTAATATAATGTGTTACATTAGTTGATTTTTGGTATTTTTTTAAGTATTGGTGGGCCATGACTTTTTTCCTGATCATTGCTTTTTTTCATATCTATCTATCTATGTAAGTTATATACCCAATGTGGAGCTTGAACTCACAACCTTGAGATCAAGAGTCACATGTTCTACTGACCAAGCCAGCCAGGTACTTACATTAGTTGATTTTTGAATGCTAAACCAGCCTTGCATTCCTATTTGTTTATATATTAAAACATAAATTTTTAAATGTTGCAAACCCAAGAATATAGTATTATGATGATTGCTTTGTAATCCAGTGTCTTTTGAAGAGTCTAAGACAAAGAGAAAATATATGTAATGATTTTTGTATTAACATTCTTAGTTACCACATGAGAGACTCCTAACTCTGGGAAACACACAAGGGGTAGTGGAAGGGGAGGTGGGTGGGGGATGGGGTGGCTGGGTGATGGGCACTGAGGGGGGCACTTGACGGGATGAGCACTGGGTGTTATACTATATGTTGGCAAATCGAACTCCAATAAAAAATATACCAAAAAAAATTCTTAGTTACCATTTTCATTATTTTTCATTTCTTCCTGTGTATGAAGTTACTTTCTGGTATAATTTCCTTGCTCTAATCTAACTTCTTTCCCTCCTCTGCTTTGTGCTCTTATTGTCAATACTATAGATATTGTATTATGCTATTGCTTTTTAAAAATATTTTAATTTTTAGAGAAGCTTTAAGATCACAGCAAGATTGATAGAAAAGTATGATAACTTCCCATATATTGTTTGCCTACACATTCATAGCCTCCCCATTATTTACATACCCCAGAATAGTACATTTGTTACAACTGATTATACTATGAGGATACATCACAATCATCCAAAGTACATAGTATACATTAGGGTTCACTCTCAGTGTTGAATTCTATGAGTTGGATAAATGTTTAATGACATGTATCCACAATTATAGTATCACAAAGAGTATTTTCACTGCCCTAAAAATCCTCTGTGCTCTGATTATTCATCCCAACCTCACTCACCCATAACCCCTGGCAACCACAAATCTTTTTACTGTGTCCACAGTTTTGCCTTTCATATAGTTGGAATCATACAGCATTTAGCCTTTTCAGATTGGCTACTTTCATTTATTAATATGCATTTAAGGTTCTTCCATGTCTTTTCATGGATGGGTAGTTCATTTCTTTTTAATTCTGAATAATGTTCCATTGTCTGGATGTACCCCAGTTTATTTATCCATTCACCTACTGAAGGATATCTTGGTTGCTTCCAAGTTTTGGTAATTATGAATAAGGCTACCATAAACATCTGTGTGCAAGTTTTTGTGTGGACATTAAGTTTTCAACATTTTTGGGTAGATATCAAGTGCAACTGCTGGATCATATGGTTGAGAATATATTCACTCTTGTAAGAAAATGCCAAACTGCCTTTCAAAGTGTATCATTTTGCATTTCCTCAAACAATAATTAAGAGTTCCTGTTGCTCCACATCCTTGCCAACATTTGGTATTGTCAGTGTTCTGGATTTTGGCCATTCTAATAGGTGTGTAGTGGTATCTCATTGTTTCAGTTTGCATTTCCCTGATGACATGATGTAGAGCATCTTTTCATACACTTCTGTGCCATCTGTATATCTTCTTTGGTGGGATGTCAAGATCTTTGGCTCATCTTTAAATTGAGTTGTTTTCTTATTGTTGAGTTTTAAGATTCTTTGTATATTTTGGATAACAATCCTTTATCAGATATGTCCTTGCAAATATTTTCTCCTAATGTGTGGCTTGTCTTCACATTGTCTGGACACCGTCTTTCACAGAGCAGAAGTTTCTAATTTTAATGAAGTCCAGCTCATCAACTGTTTCTTTCATAAATCATGCCTTTGGTGCTATATCTAAAAATTCACTGCCTTACCCAAAGTCATCTAGGTTTTCTACTATGTTATTTTTTGGAATTTTTCTAGCTTTACATCTTACATTTAGGTTTATGGTATATTTTGGGTTAATTTTTGCAGATTGTAAGGTCTGTTTAAGGTCTAGATTCATTTTTTTTTTTTTTGCATATGGCTGTCCAGTTCTTCCAACACCATTTGTTGAAAAGACTACCTTTGTTCCATTATATTTCCTTTGCTCCTTTTTCAAATTTTCCATATTTATGTAGTGCTATTTCTAGGCTCTCCATTCTGTTTCATTGATCAATTGTCCATTTTTTTGTTCATACGACACTGTCTTAATTAGTAGCTTTATAGTAAGTCTTAAAGTCAGATTGTGTCAGACCTCCCAACTTTGTTTTTCCTCAACATTGTGTTGGCTATTTCAAGGTCTTTTGCCTCTCTAAAGGCAAAATCTAATTTGAAACTAACCTTTGAAATTAGTTTGTCAATATCCACAAAATAACTTCCTGGGATTTTGATTAGGATTGCACTGACTCTATAAAATTAAATAGGAACAAATTGACATCTTGACAATATTGACTTTTTCTATTATGAACATGGAATATCTATCCATTTAATTAGTTCTTTGATTTTTTTCATCAGAGGCTTTGTAGTTTTCCTCATATGGCTTTTATACATATTTTGTTTGGTTTATACCTAAGCATTTAATTTTTGAGGGTGCTAATGTAAACAGTATTGTTTTTTGAATTCCAAGTTCCATTTATTCATTGCTGGTATTAAGTAAAGTAATTGACTTTTCTATATTAACCTCGTATCCTGCAACTTTGCTATAATTGTTTATTAGTTCCAGTTGTGTCAATTCTTTCAAATTTTCTACATAGACCATCATGTCATTTGTAGACAAAGACACTTTTCTTTCTCCCACATCGAAATGTAGACCTTTCATTGTCTTAATGCATTATCTAGGACTTCCACTGAAATTCTGAAAAGGAGTGGTGACAAGGAACATCCTTGCATTGTTCCTGATCTTAGTGGGAAAACTTTCACCATTAAATATGATGTTAGTATTACTGCTTTTTAAATACATTTTTTAGAAATAGTTTTAGAAATAGTTTTAGATTTACAAATTGCAAATACAGTAGAGATTTCCCATATACCCCTACACAATGTCTCCTATTATTAACATATTACATTAATATCACACAATTAGCCAATATTGATGCATTATTATTAAAGTCCATACTATTCAGATTTCTTTAGTTTTTACCAAATGTCTTTTTTCTGTCCCAGAATGCCATCTAGGATATGACATTACATTCAGTTGCTTTATCCCTTTAGGCTCTTCTTTCCTTTGACTCCTTTCCTGGTTTTTGATGACCTTGACAGTTTTGAGGAGTACTGGTTAGGCATTTTGTAGAATGTTCCTTTGTGGGTATTTGTCTGATGTTTTTCTCATGATTAGATTTGGGTTATGGGTTTTTGATCACAGAAGTGAAACTCCCTTTCATCACATCATCATACTATCAACATGACTTATCACTGTTGATGTTAAACTTCATCACCTGGCTAAGGTAATATATGTCAGCTTTCCTCACTGTAAATTATTCTTTTTCCCCCTTTCCAAACTGTACTTTTTCAAAGAAGCCACTATGCACAGACCTTACTTAAAAAGTGGGAAATTATACTCCATGTACCTGAAGGAAGAGTAACAGCATAAATTATTTGGAATTCTTCTGTATGAAAGAGTTGTCTAGTCTCCTTGTTTGTATGTTTATTCAATCATTTATTTCTACCTATATAAACTCATGTATATTCATTTTATATTTAGGGATATAGTTTATTACTACTTTATTTTTTTTATGCTTAAGTTGTTCCAGCTTTGGCCATTGGGACCTCTTTCAATTGACTATAGTATGGATCCCTTTGACATACCCCTTCATTACGGGTGGATTGTTTCGTTTTGTTTTGTTTAGCAGCATTTCCTTATTTTCTGGAACTTCAATATTTTCCAGGTTCATCTTACATATTTTTTGCCCAGTTCTAGAATCAGCCATTTCTCCAAAGATTCTCCTTTTATTGGAGAATGGTACGAGATTTGGATGTTAGGTGTGCACATTGCTGTTTCAGTATGATATTGCTTTTTAAAATCAACTAAGAGAAGAGAGAGAAGGAATATGTAATTAAACTGCCTTTTATAGATATTACATAATTACTTTATCAGCACTGTGTTGGTTTTTTTTTTTTTTTTGCATGGATTCAAATTACTGCCTCATGTTGCTTGCTTTCAGCCTGAAATATTTCTTTTAGTTTTTCTTATAAGGCAGGTCTACAATATACAAATTCTCCCTATCTTGGTTTAACTGGGAACATCTTTATTTCACCTACATTTTCGAAAGTTAGTTTTTCCAGATATAGCATTATTTTTTTAAATTTTTTATTGGTGTTCAATTTACTAACATACAGAATAACCCCCAGTGCCCGTCACCCATTCACTCCCACCCCCCGCCCTCCTCCCCTTCCACCACCCCTAGTTCGTCTCCCAGAGTTAGCAGTCTTTACATTCTGTCTCCCTTTCTGATATTTCCCACACATTTCTTCTCCCTTCCCTTATATAGCATTAGATATAGCATTATTGGTTAATTTTTATTACTTTGAATATGTCATTCTCCTATCTCATGATATCCATGGTTTCTGGTGACAAGTCGGGTTTTTTTTTCTTTTCTTTCTTAAGATAAGGCTTATTTATTGTAAAAACAATTTTCAAACTTATTGTTTCCTTTTAACGATGTTTCATTTTTTCTTGCTTCTTTCAAGACTTTCTCTTTGGCTTTACATTCAACATTTTGACTATATCTCTAGGTATGGATCTGTTCAGTTTATCCTACTTGGAGCTCACTGAACTTCTTGGATGTTGGATTTACCTAAAGGTAAATGTATTTCATCATATTTGGGAACTTTTAAGCCATCATTTCTACGAATAATTTTTCGTCCCTTTCTCTCTTCTCCTTCTGGTATTTCCATTATACATATGTTGGTGAACTTAATTGTGTTCCATGCATGTCTGTTTATTTTTCTTCACTCTTTTTATTTTCTCTTCTTTAAAATGTATACTTCCTATTCATCTTCGTCCAGTTCAGTAATTCTATCTTCTACCATGTCAAATATATTATTGACCCTCTTTTATTAATTTTTCATTTATACTTTTCAAATCCAGAATTTCCATGTGGTTCTCTTTTTTAAATATGTTGTATCTTTTCATTTGATATTCTTTATCATTGTCATCATACTTTTCTTTAAATCATAAAACATGGTTTCCTTTAGTTCTTTGAGTATCTTTATAATAACTGCTTATAAATCCTTATCTGATGAGTACAAAAGTAATTTATATTGCCCGATTTCTTTCTTTTCCATGGTCACATTTTCCTGTTGTCTTTTTAAATTTTTTGACAAGGTTCACCATTGTTGCAAACTAGGTATTTTAAATATATTGTAGAAACTCTGGATTCTGTTTACCACCCCAGAGGTCCTGTTGCTGTTGCTTATTTGTTTAGTGGCTTTCCCAGACTAATTCTCCCTAAAGTCTAGTTTCTCTGCAGTGTAGCCTCTGACATCATGCTCATTTCCCCCCTCATTTTATTTTTAAGTTTTGCTTTCTAGGAGTCACCTCTGGTTCAGCATAGTTGGTGTTTATCCTGTCTGTGATCAAACAGGGGTTTTTCTTAAGCTCCCAGATCTAGTAAAGTTTCTACCCTTTCCCAGTGTATCTTTGTATGGCTTGGGGGATGCCTTCACAGTTCAGGGAGTTTTTGATTCTACCCTGTATTCAGAGTTTAGCAGATCAAAGAGAAAAAAAAATCTCTAATTCATATATATAGCCTCCCAGTCTACTAGGGGTGAGTTTGATCTTAGCAGGGCTCTTCTTGATGGTATCTTTCCCTAGGCATCTCTGAAGTATCTCGCTGGTCTCCTCTTTTCTGATTTTTTTTTCAAAGATTTTTTATTTATTCATTTGAGAGAGAAACAGAGAGCACAAGCTGGGGGACAGTCAGCAGAAGGCGAAGCAGACTCCCTGCTGAGCTGGGAGCCCAATGTGGGGCTTGATCCCAGGACCTGGAGATCATGACCCGAGTCAAAGGCAGCTGCTTAACTATCTGAGCCATCCAGGCATACCTTCCATCTGCTATTAATATCTAATTGCTTTTCTAATTTTCATTACAGGGACCTCTAAGGTTTTCAACAACACCTTTAGGCACAAGTTCCTTCATGCTCCATTCTAAAAAAAAAAAAAAAAAAAAAAAGGCAAGCCTCCATAGGCTGTGCCACTACGCTGGAGCAAGATGGGGAGAGGGTAACATGGCAGATGGCAGTCTGTTTCTTTTGGAGTGCTACCTCTGCCCTATGAGCCCTTAAAATCCTTGTCTGACAATTACATCTGGGCTCTGGCCCTGGGAAGCAGTGGGAGCCCTCAGTCTTTTCTAAATACCACTAAATACCACTCACAGTTTCCTGTACCTTTCTAGGATACAGACTCCATCTGAGGAGTAGGAGCTTGGCAAAGGATGGAAGCTTTCAATTTACTTGGCCATGCCCACCCAGAATAAGTCTACAACACAAAACTAGAGGGTGGAATAAGAGTCACTAACAGCCTCCCATCTATAGCCCTACAACTTGGAGTTGGTAAAAAGGAGAACCTCTGTTGTTTTGGGTGTTTTTTTTTCTTTTTTGGCTGCACCCACCTGAAATAAATCTTCTGCAATATAAAGCTAGATGGGGAGTAGGAGCAAGTTCTGGCTCAAATGCCACAGATGCCAACTGTTCTTACCAAGACTCCATACATTTTATTGAATAAATGCCTTTCAATTTGTTGCATGCTCTTAACCCATTTCAGATACTTTAAATGGTTGTTTTTTATAATTTTTTTTACCAGTTTAATGGTTATCTCATTGATGAGAGGGTCTGCTGAGCTCCTGACACAGCCATTCCAGAAACTGGTCACAATTATTTATCTTAATTCAACACATTTAGCAAGCACCTACTATGTGCCAGGTGCTATGTGCACTGAGTTTAAGTAACAGCTTTGTTAAAGTACAGTTGACATACATTAAACTGCATAAGGTGTACAATGTGATGAGCTTTGACATATGTATGCACCATCACTATAATCAAGATACTGAACATTTATATTAACTACAAAAGTTTATTTATGCCCTTTATACTGTTACCTACCTTTCCCTCCCTCACTTCCTCAGGCAACCATTGATCATTTTCTGTCAATATAGATTAGGTTTTGTGCCTATTTTTTAATTTACAAAGATGGTTGGTGATGAAGTTTATCCTTCACTAAGGAATCTATCTTAGCCAGATTGCTCTTTCCTTGTGAGCAGAATATTTTAAGGATTTTCTTTTTGTCTCTATGTCAAGATTCCTCAGCAGGAAATAAATCTTCCAGCCACCTTCCTCTCCTCCAAAGGGAACAAATCTTCCAGCCACCTTCCTCCCCTTCAAAGGGAGTCTTGGTGACTAGCTCACCAGATTCATGAATATATATTTATAGACATCTAAAAAGGGCAGCAGCATTATACTCTTGTTTGGGTTGGCAAATCCAAGTTTTTGCAGGTAAAAAAATTATGGGCCAGAGCATACGAGGTACCTTAACTCCCCAGGGTTCTTCTTACTGTCTTTGTCCATATGCCACCAAGGGCTATTAAGCAACCCAATGTATTTTCCTTGCCCTTCAGGAAAATGATTACAAACTTCTACCAGAATCTGAAGGACCCATAGTGGTTCAGTTTTACATGAACCCAGGAATTAAATCCGCAAATCATGGCCATGATATTACTTCTTTTGCTTTCCAACGATGAAATGATACTGTAGCTCCAAGTACTTAGCTTCTTTTAACTGGAATTGATTATAAGAGCAATGATTTATTGCTTGCCTTCCATGTGTCAAGCACTGTGTTAAGTAGTACAGAATTGTTAACCTCATTTATAATACTTACAATAAGTCCTCAAGGTTGATATGATTGTTTCCCATTTTACATAAGAGAAAGCTGAGGTAACATAGGTCAGGGGACTTGTCCTAGATCATAGAACTTGTGAATGGCAGAGATGACACCCAAACTTAGATGTAACACCAAGATTACCCTCTGTTCATTCTACTATAATGTCTGATTGCCAAATTTAGGCACGTCTCTCTCTCCACATCCCCAAACCCTCTCATAAAAGAGAATTCCAGTAACATGGCTTTTATCAATGTGGCACTGAGTGCCATTTTGGTCTCTGTATTTTTATTAATTTTATGCAAACCTTTATCATCCTTTCAGAGGAAATAAAAGCATCAATTTGTATAAATTTTCCTCCTCAAAGAAACACAGGAATCATATTATCAGAAAACCTGTGAATGAATTCATATCCGGGCCGTGATTTTGACTATTTACATGACAGCGAACAACACAAACTGGATTATATTCCAAGCATCCATGATTAGCACCCTTGGATCTTACGATACTAAAAAGTTCTCACCAATAACCATCCATGCAATATAGAACTTTAACTTAGTTGTGCTGTGTCAAAAATTGGCAAAGGTACGTACTGCAATATTTTTACAAGGACTACTTTACAAAATTGGAGCCAGTCTGCCAGTTTGTATAATATCTCATGCAAGATTGCCATTCTCTAAAGGGCTAAAAAGAAATTAATTGGAACAGAGCTACTTGGCTCAAACCAGAAATTCAAGTTCAAAGCAGTTACTTACTCTTCTCAGTAGAGGGCAGTGGTGGGTTGGGTAAGGGTGGCAGAAAGAGGAGAGAGGGACTTTAACTTCTATTATATACCCACTAAGTGCTCAGGCATAATGCTTAATACCTTATAGACAGTATCTAGTGAATCCTGACAAAAATCCTATGAAGAAAGTATATTTATCACTATTTTAGTCTCAAAGAGGGTAAGTGAATTGAACACAGATCTGGTGCCCTTCAAATCAACTACACTGTTTCATGAGAAGTACTAGTCCAAAGTCCCATAACTGAGAACTTAAACTGATGAACTAAAAGAGCAAGCTCACCCAAGACATGGTGGGTCCTACATATGATGGGATCCTAAATATGCAGACTGGCTGGAACAATGGGAAGCATTTAACAAGGATAACATGAACAAATTATAAACTATGAAGCCAGTGACAAGACGGAAATTATAGAAGTGGTTCAAAGGACAGGAAACCTGACATATGGGAAGCTCTTGAGGGACGTGGAGGAGATTAGACCAGGGTACCTGGCACTAGGAAGGTGCTCATAACTGTAAAAAAATAACTGAACATGAAAAATGTCATTAAGTATCCAAATGGCAGTTAGTTATTAAGAATGTACAGGCTATTTTGTATGGATGCCTCCAAAGGCTAGGCTTTGGACTAGCTGGAGGCAGATTTTAGTTCCTTAAAAGAAATAATCTTCTAAAATACAGAGAAAACTCTAGAAGGCAGCAACTCAAAACTGGCATGAGTTGCTCTGTAAAATCAGGTTATGAAGATAACCTCCAGGAACCCCTTCAATTCTGGTATGTTCTGATTTTGAGCTGGTCAGGATTCCCAGAATGGTTCCCTTACTATTGTCAAGTGAAGGCCTTACTATTTCCCCAGGAGGAACTGGTTGGTTCACAACACTTAGGAGCCAAAGCATTCAGAGTATTAGAAGAACTCTACTAAGAGGAACTTGTTGTCCACAGATATCCTTTAAAATTAATTATAGGAGAAATTCTGAGACTACCTCACAAGAGGGAGCCAGTGGTGTTCCACTGGAATTTGGGCATTGGACCAATTCACTTAAAGTCTACAAATGTGTATTTCTCTCAAAGAAACAAGCAAAAAAGGTCAACAAGGGTAATCATTTCATTAAACAAGAGGTCCCTGAAATGTATATATAAGGATATGATACCAAATCAAGGTTAATGATGATAGAATCCAGAAACATGTGACCCCACCTGAATCTGAATAAATAATTCAATTACTCAATCAGAATCTACCTGGTTCAGCCCATTGTATGCCAGTTTCTGTTCTGGCTAATGGACATAACAGAGATAGACATAATTTCCACCTTTGAAAGGGTCACAGTCTAACAGAGAGGTGTCCTCATAGGTAAATTACTCCCTCAGATGAGCAATGATAGACTAGAGATCTATACAAAAGGCTGCGGAACTACAGAAAAGGTGAGGCGGGAATAAGCAAAAGGTAGGCAGATTGATACAGCACTTAAGCAGGACCTTGAAGAAGGTTGAAGAATGGACCTTGAATAATAGACAATCTAACAAAGAGTACAACATATGCAAAGACAAAGAAATGGGAATGATCTTGGTATGTTTAAAGAAGATAGTTTTTCAGATAGGATTGGTTAGGGTATAGGATGTCTAAGGATGTGGTAAATCAACTTCTTGCTATTCTGGCTATAGGGAGATTCTCTCTAAAAGTAGACTTTCAGCCAGCTTACCAATTGCTAATACGATGACCTGTCTTCTGCTGACCCCAGACTGGGCCACCATGAGTCTGGTTGTTAGAAGACAGACCTCCATCATCTCTCTATTGAGGGTTATCAAAGCCACAGTGAGCTAGTACCAGACAACAGGGATGCTTCTTGAGAACTTAAAGCTGGTCGTTAAGTCACCAACAAAAAAAGGACTTGCCAAGCCATTAAAACACCATTTCATGTTTAACAGACTCTTTTTTTGAAAATTTAATTTTTTTATTGAAATATAGTTGACATACAATGTTACATTAATTTCAGGTGTGTGACATAGTGATTCAACAACTCTATACATTATGCTGTGTTCATCACAAGTATAGCTGTCTTGCTCAGTAAAAATGGGATGAAATTTTAAGACCTGCCTTCATTATCTTGACCCAAGTTTTCATAAAGACATACATTTAAAAGAATGTATGTTTGGAAGCATGATAATTAAACATATTTATTCATTTATAGCAAGATAGTTATTACTAAGACTTATGAGGCAATAATAGAATCCTGTCACACTAGCTGAAATCATGGACTCCATGCTAAACATACTTGAGAATATAGATTGAACCATGTGGTTCCACCACTCTGATCAACTGTGAAATTGTTGCTCCTAGGGTGATGTGACAATAGAACAAAAGAATAATGGAGCTTTATCTTCTAGAACTATTACATACTGAAATCCTCACAGTTATAGCTCCTGAAGGAACAACAGAGAACTAGTATTTCTCCACCTACCAGGAAAAATCAGACCTAGTCTTACCCAAGGGGTGTCTATCAATATGGCAAAATAATATTAGCTAAAGAGCTAAGGATACTCTGTATATCAAGAAAAGCTGGGATTCATGGTTAGATTTTGGTACAGGTTGGTTTCTCTAGCAGTTAGAGGGAGAGTTACCATACTCATTTTCTTTAGCAATACTGGGCTGTCTTGTTTATAGCTCCGTGTCCACTTTTCCTACTACCCAACATGATACTAACCAACACCATCAGAGAAATAAAGTCTGCCCTGTCTGACATTAGAACTGTTCCTAATCATGTCAAATATATGTTGTCTCTACTTCAGTTATTAGAGTTCAATTATAATTAAAATGGTACTTTCTTTCCTCTGATTGCTTCTTGAGAACAGAAGTCTTGTCTCCCTAGGTACAGTAAGATTTAAGACAGCAGTGTAGGGCAGTAGGAAGAATGGGCTTTGGAACAAGGCATATCTAGGTTCGAGTCCTCTCCTCATGAGCTATAAGTCTTGTGGGTCTTAATCTCCTCATCTGTAAAGTGTAGAATATGCCATCTACCCTACAGGATCGCCTTAAGAATACATAAAGTGCTTGGCACATCTCTGTAAATCAAAATTACCTTCCTCTTCCCTCTCTACTATTCCTACATCTGATAAGATAACATCGAATGCTCAGTAAATCTTGACTAAACACAGAGGATAAACATTTTATTTCATGCTTTTTGTGCCCAATATTACAAGGATTCCTATCCTGATCTCCTTCCAGCTTTAAACCCAGGTTTAGTCACTGCTGGCGGCACGTGGTTCTTCAAGAAGCAGACTAAACCCTCTGGGAAATGTGGTCTATAAGCACTTCCTATTCTGATAGAGCAGACAGGGTAAGTCTCACTCACACTTAAATCCCAAGGAATGTGCCTTTTTTTCTTCTGTTTTGATGTGCTGGCTTAAAGCCACATCTTTTCCCTGGGGAAAGCAGACAATAATCTGTGATTGTGTCAGTTTTAGGGTAGCAAGATGGCCACCTGTCTTACTTTTCAGATGATTAACCCCATTAGCCAGAGTACCTTTACAAGCAGTCTGAGAGAATGCCTAATGTAGCTTAAAGGCTGCTACAAAGAATCCCTCCTGAACAGTACTGCTTTCACATCACTCCTTTCCTTTCTACTCCAAAAAGGGGAAAAGAAAGAAAAAAAAGAAAAGAAAAGAAAAGAGAAAAGAAGAAAAGAAAAGAAAGAAAAGAAAAGAAAGAAAAGAAAAGAAAAGAAAAGAAAAGAAAAGAAAAGAAAAGAAAAGAAAAGAAAAGAAAAGAAAAGAAAAGAAAAGAAAAGAAAAGAAAAAGAAAAGAAACGAAACCTGCCAGGGCACTTGGGTGGCTCAGTCAGTTGAGCACCTGACTTTATCCCGGCTCAGATCTTGATCTCACAGTTGTAAGTTTGAGCCCTGTGTTGGGCTCTGCTCTAGGAGTGGAGGCTACTTAAAGGAAAAAATAAATAAAAAGGAAACCTACCTTCTCCAAGGGTCCTCTTTAAATACACATTTCTAAATCTCTAATCAAGGAAGACCTAAGACAACTCTAACAGTCCTTTATGTGAGAAAATAGATTTAAAATGCTGTCTTCCAGAGGAGAAGAACCCAATTTCAGTTTTGAATGCTCCTTTGTGGTAGACATCCCCTGCAACTACAGGGGAGTCTGTCACTGGAAATTGTCAGGTGAGTTCAGAATCCATTAATTTCTGTCTCCTTAGAGGACATAAACTAGGAAGAAATGTTTTCCCCTTTCTTATTTCTAGATATACTTTTGGGGCTGTGAACTCATCCATCTAACCATCACTCACAAAGCTGAGTCACGATAGCACACGCACAGTCCCACACACAGTCATATACCCTCACACAGTCACTGTGTGATGTCATACCCTCACACATACAGTTACACATCCCTCCAGAGCACAGAGATGGAATTTCCTAGGGGAAGAGATTGAGCAATGGAAGGGTAGTGAGAGAAGAGGGACACCTTGTGCTAGTAGTTCTTTGATCACTTTGCCCTCAATCACTTGAAGGACATGAGTGGCAGGGGCCTTTTCTTGGATGACCCTGAAGTCCCTACCTTAAATCATTTCCTGCCTTAGTTCATGGCCATCCTGCAGAGGTCTGTAATCTCCCTGCCTTGGACAGTGTTTACAGAATCAAAATGATGTCCTGATTTAAGAGAATTACTCTCCCAGAAGCAGTGGAAAAGACTTTGAAGGACCTTAAAAGATTGTTACGGTTACATGGGGTTTTAACCTCCTGATTTGTAGCTCATGTAGGTAATAACTGAAAGAACAGTTATCAGACTCATTCCACCTGATATGCCTTTCCTCATCACTACACAGAAAGGTATTAATACATTCTGGTATCCATGAGAACAAGGCCTAGCACTGAGCTGTCCAGTATAGGAGCTACCCACTAGCCATGTGTGACTATTGAGCACTTAAATGTTACCAAATTGAGATGTGAAAAAAAAAAAAACAAATTGAGATGTGTTTATAAGTTCAGTATATACACCAAATTTCAAAGACTTAATATGAAAGAAAGGATGTAAAATATCACATTAATAATTTTTTATAGATTACAGGTCGAATTGTTAACATTTCAGATATATTGGGTTAAATAAAATATATTAATAACATTTATCTCACCTGTTTCTTTTTACCTATTTTAATAGGACTACTTGAACACTTACAACAACAGGTATGTAGGTTTCATTATATTTCTTTTGGAAGCACTAGTCTAGCACCTTGCCTGCCACATTGTTGACATTCTACAAATGTCTGTTGAATGAACAAAAGAACAAAAATTAAAGGACAAGAATCTTTTTTTTTAAACAACTTTATTTATTTTTATTTTTATTTATGATAGGCACACAGTGAGAGAGAGAGGCAGAGACATAGGCAGAGGGAGAAGCAGGCTCCATGCACCGGGAGCCTGACGTGGGATTCGATCCCGGGTCTCCAGGATCGCGCCCTGGGCCAAAGGCAGGTGCTAAACCACTGCACCACCCAGGGATCCCTAAAGGACAAGAATCTTAACAGAGGTCTCCCTTTCCACCTCTTTCTGAGTCTCCAAGCCCAAGATGGGGAATTTGTACTTCTGGACTCCTTATAGGACCCCTGAAAGCCCCTTTAACTAGCATGAAGTGTATCTGACATGTTTGAAAGAACATTCTTGAAAGGAAAGACTGTATTCATGTGCCCCGACCCATCTGATAGAAGGGAAGCATTTTGGGGGGAGCATTTCAAGTATTGGAAGCAGAAAGAAAACCTTTGGAAGTTGGGTATAATAGAGTTTATAAAACCTTGAGATTTCATTCATCTTTTGGAACTAAATAAGACACTCTCATCCCAGGGAACTTGCTAAAACATTTGGGAAGAGGAGGGATGGTTATTTAATGTCCCCTGTTAGCTCCAAATCACCAGGCAATCACAGTTATGGGAAAGAGGGGAAATGGTGTTAGAAAATAGAAATGTTTTCCATGACATTTCAGCAAAGCAAGATTCCCCTTTCCCTTAAGAAGATCTAAGTGTCCGACATACAGTAGAGCTTGGGACTTAATAAATGTTCCGAATCAATGAATGTAACTCAGAAAAGGAGACCATGTAGTGTAGTGAAACAAGTGAAGAATTAATAGTTGAGAAAAACTGGGCTTGATTACTGGCTCTTCCTCATACTAGCTGTGCAGCCTTGGGCAACCTACTTAAAGTCTTCGGGTCTCAGTTTCCTGTAAAATGGGCCTAATTAAGTGTCTATTTCATAAGGTCATTATGAGGATTTAATGGGTTAATGTATACTTCTCTCTTTACCTGGCACACAGTAATACTCAATAATTGGTAGCTATTCTACTCAAAGACAGTAAAGAGGGCTTCACAAAGCAATGTCACGAATCTTATCACCCAAGTGACACCATTTGTCTTTACATAACTGCTAATGGGATCCTTAGCTGGAAAAAATGTGAGAAGCTTCAGTGTTCGTCTCTTATGGATCTGTGAAAAAACTTGGTTTCAAGCAGTAGCCAAGTCTGGAAAAGAGCTACAGGCCTGGAGGCAAATCATCCCTTCATCCATACATTCATCCATCCAACATGAGTGTCAAGTACTGTTGTAGACAACAGGGATATAGCAATGGACAAAATAAAGATTCCTGCTGTTATGAGGTTTTATTGCTACTTAAAAAAAATAGGCATAGACCAGTCTTTCTTCAGAATCTTGCTTCAATCATTTATATCTTCTATCTTGATTTGGAAACCACTACCTCCAGGGATAGCACTGACCTCTTAAACTGACAATTCTAGGCTTTGCCTGAGGCCTAAAAAGGAACCTCCTGCTTCAGCATCTCTTCCACACCTCCGGAAAAGTCAGGAACTCCAAGCCATTCAATTCAGTCTCTCCTCAGACTCAAAGCTATCAAAGAGTTTAGAAGTTCTCTGCCCCACATCATGTATTGATTGGTCTTCACTGCCTTCCCTGCCTACTACTCACAGAGATTTACCCTAACATCCTCTAGCAAGCCAAATGCACTGTAAGTGATGTACTTATACCAAATCCTCAGAAGGTGAACAATATCCAGAGCACTACAACTGGAAAAGTACATTCTCTCATTATCTTCATTGCTAGCTTTGCTCTAGGAAATACCATGGTTCAATGCAAGTAGCATCAGATTTGGCATCCTAATGATCAGGATTCAAATCTTAGCTCCTGTGAAATGGGTATCTTCCTCACAGGTTTCTGAAAAGGAGTATTTAAAAGGCACAGTGCCTAGCACAGAGTTGGTACTATAAAAGCATCAGTTCTCTTCTTTCCAAAGTCCCTTCAACCAAGTTGGGTGGTATCTCAGGGATGGTATGAAAACTATTCATGGGAGGATTAGGACTAAACAACTGTTTCTTAGTAGAGGGCTCAAACTGGCTAGCTTCCCAACTCTGAATTCAGTAATATCACATTAGTAACTTGAAATTGACCATGCTGTGAGAATAGCTGCACAAATACATAAATCAGGTTTTGTTTGTTTAATTTTCATGGAAAGCCAAGAGCCAGTACATCAGTGCCTTAAACCCTAAGACACAAGGACAACTCGGACAAAGAGAAGGCAATTATACATTTGTCACTTGTTTTTAGACTTATTTATTTGAGAGAGCATGTGTGTGTGTGTGAGCGCACATGCACATGTATGCACATAGGGAAGACAGGGGGAGGCAGAGGGAGAGAAAGAATTTTCATCAGACTCTCAGCTGAATGCATAGTCCAACGCAGGGCTTCATCCTACGACTCTGAGATCATGACCTGAGCTGAAATCAAGAGTCAGACACTTAACCAACTGAGCCACCCAGGCTCCCCATTTGTCACTTCTAAATAGAGAACTATTAGTTGAGCAAAAATTGCCATGAAATATAGCTATTGTACTGACTTCTACACAGAATATTTTATGTGACACAGTAAAAATTCTTATTGCCCCTCAAATATAAGGATCAGCAACATAAGCCACCACAAGCATCATTATGGGGTCAAGTATACAGCAGGTGCTTAGTAAATGTCTGTCAAATGCATAAACCCAAGAGAAACTATTTGCCAAAGACATAAAACCAGCAGTTTGGGAAAAACACTCAGGATTTGGAAATGAAATAAACCTCAGGAGAAAAGGGCTTTAGGAGTGAAGTGAGAGCACAAACCAGAATGCTGGGAGAGAAAAGAAGTTTTGGAAGGGTAAATAGGTTCAAGGCAAGTGAAAAGATGGAGCACAAAATCCAAAGGAAGAGGTCTAGGGTGGGGTACAGAAAGAGTACATGGGAGAAATTGACAAATGGAACAAGGTCCTGAAAAGGTGACAGGAATTTGAGATTTATACTTTACCTGGGAATGGACTTCATAGTTTGTTTTAGTGATCTTATTCTTTATAAAACCATTCAAATTAGTATCTTAAAACATTCATTAAATAGTACATTTTAAAATGAGTAAATTTATCATATGTAAATTACATATCAACAAAGCTGTTAAAATGCCAAGGAGGACCTGAGGGAGATGGAGAAGCAGAGCAGCAAGCCTGATGTGGGGCTCAATCCCAGGACCCTGGGATCATGACCCAAGCCAAAGGTAGATGCTTAACCAACTGAGCAACCTAGGTGCCCCCTAAAAGTATCATTTTCAGATTGTGTATTGTTACTGCTAAAAAAATACAGTTGTGTTTTAATATTGATGTTATGTTCTGCAAACATGATGAACTTGTTTATTAGTTCTAGTAGTTTTTAATGGATTCCTCAGGGTTTTCTATATATAAGGTCATGCCATCTACAAATAAAGACAGATTTACTTTTTCTTGTCTAGTTGCTGCACCTCCAGTACAACGTTGAAAAAAAAACTGGTGACAACAGATATCCTTGTTTTGTTCCCATATTAAAGAGAAAACATTCAGTATTTCTCTATTAAATATGATGCTACCTGTAGGTATTCATATATTCCTTTTACCAGCTTGAGGAGTTCCTTTCTCTTCGAAATTTGTTAAGGGTGTTTTGTGTTTTTAAATCACAAATGGATGTTGGATTTTGTCAAATGCTTTTTCTGCATTTATTGAGTTGATCATACTGTTTTTGTACTTTATTCTACTAACATAATGTTCACATTGATTGATTTATGTTAATTCAACCTTGAATTTCTAGGGCAATTCCCACTATGTAATCCTTTTTATGCAGTTAGATTCAGTTTGCAAATATTTTTTCCTGGATTTTTACATCTATATTCATAAAGAATATTAGTCCCTATTTTCTTTTCTTATGATATCTTTGGCTTTGGTATTAAGGCAATACTTGTAGAATACACTGGAATTTGTTCCCTCCTCTGCTTTTTGGAAGAGTTTGTGAAGGATTGGTATTATCTCTTCTTTAAGTAGTTGGTAAAATTCACTGGTAGAATCACCAGTGAAGCTATCTGAGTTTTTCTCTGTAGGAAAAATTTTGAATACTAATCTAATCTTCTAATTTCTTTATTAAGAATCTTTTCAATTTTTCTATTTCTTCCAAGTTATCTAACTTTTTGGCATACAGCTGTTCATACATTTCCCTTATGAGTTTTAGTCACTTTTCTGTAAGTTCAAAGGTTATGCTTATGCCCTTTGAGTTGGTAAGGCCTCAGAACTTGATCTCTGTGTGGCTTGGTAAATGCTTTGAAGTCAGCTCCATGGTCGAGCAGTGACTAGTAGCTCTCAGTCATCATTCTCGGTATCAGTAATTTTGGTCTTTTTTTCTTAATCAGTTTAAGGTTTTGTCAATTGTTATGGGCTGAACTGTGTGCACTCACAATTCATTCATTGAAGCCCTAACTCCTGGCACCTCAGAATGTGACTAAATTTAGAGGTAAGGTCTTTAAAGGGTGATTAAGTTAAAATGATGCCATTAGAGTGAGCGCTAATCCAATCTGGCTAGTGTCCTTAAAAGAATAGGAAATTTGGACACAAAAGAAATGCCAGATAAATCTGTGTGCACAGAGAAAAGACCATGTGAGGACACAGTAATAAGGTGGCCACTTGACAAAGAAAAGTCTCAGTGGAAACCAAAACTGTCGAAACCTTGATCTGTGACTTCTAGCCTTCAGAACTGTGACATAATAAACTGCTATTGTTTATGCTACCTAGTGCATGGTATTTCAATATAACAGCCCTAGCAAACTAAACACCATTTAAAAAAATCTTTTCAGGGAAGCCTGGGTGGCTCAGCTGCTGGGTGTCTGCCTTTGGCTCAGGGTGTGATCCTGGGGTCTGGGATCGAGTTCCGCATTGGGCTCCTTGCGGGGAGCCTGCTTCTCCCTCTGCCTGTGTCTCTGCCTCTCTCTCTCTCTCCCCTCTGTGTTTCTCATGAATAAATAAATAAAATCTTAAAAAAAAAACTTTTCAAAGAACCAACTATTGGCCTTGTTGATTAAGCTATTTTTCTGTTTTCTATTTCATTTATTTCCACTCTAATCTTTATTATTTCTTTCCTTCTGCTTTCTTTGCATTTACTTTGCTCTTAATTTCCTAGTTTCTAAAGGTAGAAGGTTACGTTATTGATTTTTAGCTTTTTCTTCTTTTTAATATAGGCATTTATAGCTCTAAATTTCCATCTAAGAATGGTTTTAGCTGGATCCCATAAGTTTTGATAGGCTGTTTTCATTTTTACTCATCTCAATGTCTTTTCTAATTTCTTCTGTGATTTATTCTATGACCTATTGGTTATATAAAAGTGTGTTATTTGATTTACACATACTTTTTAATTTCCCAAATTTTCATCTGTTGTTGATTTCTAAATTGTGGTCTGTGAATATACTTTATATGATTTCCATTCTTTTAAGTGCTTTTGAGACTTTTAAGTGTTTTATGGCCTAGCATATGATCTACATTCTGGAAACATTCCATCACGCTGGAGAAGAATGTGTATTCTGCTCTTGGATGGAGTGGCCTGCATATGTGTTAGGTCTAGTTGGTTTGTATAATTATTCAAGTTCTGTGACACAGGGGGCTCCATCTCAGGACCCTGAGATCGTGACCTGAGCCAAAATCAAGAGTTGGATGATCAACTGACGGAGCCACCCAGGTGCCCCAGAAATTATATTATTTTATAGTTACTACATAATTACCCTTATCAGCATTCTTTTTTCATGCAAATTTGAATTGCTGTGTGGTGTCATTTCCTTTCAGCCTGAAGAACTTCCTTTAATATTTCTTGTAAGGCATGTCTCTTATCAATATCTTCATCTTTGTTTATCAGAGAACGTCAAATAAAATTTTGTCTACATTTTTGAAAGACAGTTTGGTAGGATACAGGATTCTTGTTTGATTTATTTTCCCCTTAAGCATTGTGTGTTTGTTTTATTTTTGTAGGTGATGTCTATTTTTTAAATTTTTTTATTGAATTTCAATTTGCCAACATATAGCATAACATCCAGTGCTCATCCTGTCAAGTGCCCCCCTCAGTGTCCATCACCCAGTCAGCCCATTCCCCTACCCACCTCAGCTTCCATACCACTTGTTCGTTTCCTGGAGTTAGGAGTCTGTCATGTATGGTCACCCTCTCTAATTTTTCCCACTCATTTTCTCTCCTCTCCCCTACAATCCCTTCCACTATTTTTTATATTCCCCGTATGAGTGAAACCATATGATATTGTCCTTCTCCTACTGACTTACTTCACTCAGCATAATACCCTCCAGTTCCATCCATGTCAAGCAAATGGTGGGTATTCGTCATTTCTAATGGCTGAGTAATGTTCCATTGTATATATAGACCACATCTTCTTTATCCATTCATCTTTCGATGGAAACTGAGGCTCCTTCCACAGTTTGGCTGTTGTGGACACTGCTGCTATAAACACTGGGGTGCAAGTATCTCGGCTTTTCACTGCATCTGTATCTTTGGGGTAAATCCCCAACAGTGCAATTGCTGGGTCATAGGGTAGCTCTATTTTTAACTCTTTGAGGAACCTCCACACAGCTGTCCAGAGTGGCTGTACCAGTTTGCATTCCCACCAACAGTGCAAGAGGGTTCCCCCTTCTCCACATCCTCTCCGACCTTTATTTCCTGTCTTGTTAATTTTCACTGTTCTCACTGGTGTGAAGTGGTGTCTCATTGTGCTTTTGATTTGTATTTCCCTGATGGCAAGGGATGCGGAGCATTTTCTCATGTGCTTGTTGACCATGTCTATGTCTTCTTAGGTGAAATTTCTGTTCCTGTCTTTTGCCCATTTCAGGATTGGATTGTTTGTTTCTTGGGTGTTGAGTTTCATAAGTTCTTTATAGATCTTGGATACTAGCCCTTTATCTAATATGTCATTTACAGATATCTTCTCCCATTCTGTAGGCTGTCTTTTAGTTTTGTTGACTGTTTCTTTTGCTGTGAAGAAGCTTTTTATCTTGATGAAGTCCCAATAGTTCATTTTTGCTTTAGTTTCCCTTGCCTTCATAGATGTATCTTGCAAGAAGTTGCTGTGGCAGAGTTCAAAAAGGGTGTTGCCTGTGTTCTCCTCTAGGATTTTGAGGGAATCTTGTCTCACATTAAGATCTTTCATCCATTTTGAGTTTATCTTTGTGTATTGTATAAGAGAATGGTCTGTTTCATTCTTCTGCACATGGATGTCCAATTATCCCAGCACCATTTATTGAAAAGACTGTCCTTTTTCCAGTAGATATTCTTTCCTGCTTTGTTGAATATTCGTTGACCATAGAGTTGAGGGCCCATTTCTGGGTTCTCTATTCTGTTCCATTGATCTATGTGTCTGTTTTTGTGCCAGTACCACACTGTCTTGATGATCACAGCTTTGTAGTACAACTTGAAATCTGGCATTGTGAAGCCCCTTTTTCAATATTTCCCTGGTCCCCTTAAGCATTTTGTTTTGTTTTGTTTTTTTACATTTTTAAAAGATTTTATTTATTTATTCACGAGAGAGAGAGAGAGAGAGGCAGAGACACAGGCAGAGGGAGAAGCAGGCTCCATGCAGGGAGCCTGACATGGGACTTGATCCTGGGTCTCTAGGATCACACCCTGGGCTGAAGGCGGGGCTAAACCGCTGAGCCTTGAATGTCATCCCTCTACCTTCTGGTCTCCATTTTTTTCTGATGAGAAGCCAGCTATTATTGATCTTATTGGGGTTCATTTATATGTAAAGAGACATTTTCTTCTCTTGCTGCTCCTATGATTTTCCCTTTGGCTTTCAAAATTTTAACTGATATGCCTAACATATTGCTCTTGGAGCTTTTTGCAGGTTAATGTATTAATGTCTTTCATCATGTTTTGGAAGTTCTCACCTGTTATATATTTTTTATGCACCACTGACTCTCTCATTCTGGTACTTTTATCATGTATATGCTGGTGTCTTAATAATGTCCATCCCAAAAGCTTTGGGGGCTCTGTTCATTTTCTTCATTTTTTTCTTCTGTTCTTCAAAGTGTATAATCTCTAATTCTTATCATCAAATTCACTGATTCTTTCTTCTTCCAGCCTAATTCTGGTGCTGAGCCCTTCTACTGAATTTTTCATTTCAGTTATTGTACTTTTCAACTCCAGAAATTTCATTTCATTGTTTCTTAAATATAATTTCTATCCCTTTACTGATATTCGCTCTTTGATGACTCATTCTTACATCTTCCTTTCATCATTTTTTAAAAGATTTTATTTATTCATGAGAGACATAGAGAGAGAAAGAGGCAGAGACACAGGCAGAGGGAGAAGCAGGCCCCACACAGCTAGCCCAACCTGGTACTCGATCCTGGGACTACAGGATCATGCCCCGGGCCAAAGGCAGGCGCCAAACTGCTGAACCACCCAGGGATCCCCATTCTTTCATCATTTTTTAAAAACTGGCTCTTTTAGTTCTTTGAAAACATTTATAACTATTTTGAAGTGTTTGTCTGCTAAGTGTATTATGTGCCCCTCCCCCCAACAAGTAGTCTCTATTGCCTGCCTTTTTCCTATACAATTGTCACATTATTTCTTTGCATCTGTTATAATTTTTTGTTGAAAACTGGACATTTTAGATATTTTGTAGCAGCTCTAGACTCTGACTAGTTCAACCACCACCACCAGAAACCTTGCTGTTTGGTGGTTTCTTGAATTAAGTTTGTGAAGCCCAGTTCCTCTGCATTGTACCTCTAATGCTACTACTCAGTTTTTTCTGCTTCTTTGTTCACTACCTCAGGATGGATCCTAGGCCAGCATAACTTAATAATATTAAGTTAGTGATTGGCCAGAGGTTATGCTTATACCCTTTGAGTTGGTAAGGCCTCAGAACTTGATCTCTGTGTGGCTTAGTAAATGCTTTGAATTCATCTCCATGGTCAAGCAATGACTAGTAGCTCTCAAATGCTCACTCTGGTTGCTTTTAACTAATGCAATGTAGTATATATTCACAGCCTTCCTGATCTCCAGGTATAAGTGTGATCTTAACAGGGCTCTCTCTCTCTCTGGTTCTGTTAAACTTCTGTCTGGTCTGCCATTTCATTTGTTGCTCCTAGTTTCACGGAATTATTAGTCTTCTACAAGTTCCTCAACACCAAGATCTCTACTGTTTTTAACAACACCTTCAGGAATGAGTTCATCTGTGCTCTGTTCCGAATGAGGTTAGCTCCCTCAACAAAGATGCTGAGCTGCTGATCCTCCCATCTTATAGAACCCCCTAAGCAGAATCTCTGTACTACTTCACTGGAATGAGGGTGTGATGGTAGCCTGATTCTCCCTGTGTGATACCTTCATTGTCTTAAGCAAGAGCTGGAAGGCGGGAATGGTAGCTCCCATCTTCTTGGTAGGTCTCTCCTGGTATGTAACCTCTACCCTACAAACAGCACTGGGGGAGGCTGGTAGCCTGTAGTCTTCTAAGCTTGCTTCTTCTGGCATACAACCTCTTACCTTACACACAGGAACTGGAAGGGGACCCCAGTCTTCTTGTCCATGTCAGGCCAAAATAGAGCTTCTACAATATGAAGCTGAAGGTGGGAAAAGAGATGCTGATAGACTGTTCTCTCTCCACACCCCCTGGAGTGAAACCACAGCCCTATGACTGGGAACTAGAGGTAACGGGAGCTCCATGTTCTTAGCTATACCTGCCCAAGAGTAAAGCATCCACAGCATGGGGTCAGGCAGAAGTGACAACTAGACTCTCACTGTTCTTACTGATACTTAGCAGACTTCTTTGAGTAAATGCTTTTCAACATATTGAATTCCCCTAGGTCAATTTCCAAAGACTTTACCTGGTTGTTTTTGATAATTAGCACCAGTTATTTCACTGGGAAGAAGGTCTGTTGAGCTCCTCACACAGCCTCTCTGTAAGTCCTGCTCTTAACCCATTAATTTTTAAAAGCTTCTGATTAAGCTTTTCTTTGCCTCTGGAAAACAATCCATTTTAAAATTTGCAGATGGCTTGGGTCCACTTACCAATGGTTTAATTTCTACACTGTAGCCTTCATGCCCACAGCAGGAAAGAAAACATTTCACAATTCACTAAGTATATGTTCATGTGAACAGCCACATTCAAGTTAATTTTGTGTCTCGTGCATACTGGCCCCTCATTTTCCCAGAGGATGGGGATGAGCTATTTTCCCATAACTGAATCTTCTTGATACCTGGACTTTATTCCTTCAGGCACTAGACTCATTTTAGCCATTTGATGTGTTCACTCTAAAATGTCTCCTACAGAACGTAAAGACTGCTAACTCTGGGAAACGAACTAGGGGTGGTAGAAGGGGAGGAGGGCGGGGGGTGGGAGTGAATGGGTGACGGGCACTGGGTGTTATTCTCTATGTTAGTAAATTGAACACCAATAAAAAAAAATTAAAAAAAGAAAAAAAAATAAAATAAAAATAAAATAAAATAAAATGTCTCCTAAATAACCTAGGCAAAAAGCAGAGACTACTAGAAACTACTTCTTGAAACAGAATTAAGAACTGCAGAAAAAGAACTAGCTGTAACAAATGAAAAATATCACAAACCCTGTTATTTACAGAGAGGCATCAAACATATTGATAGACACTATAAAGGGTAGACTTGAGGGGGCGCCTGGGTGGCTCAGTGGTTGAGCATCTGCCTTTGGCTCAGGTCATGATCCCGGGGTCCTGGGATTGAATCCTGTATTGGGCTTTCCGTGGGGAGCCTTCTTCTCCCTCTGCCTATATCTCTACCTCTCTCTTTCTGTGTCTCTCATGAATAAATAAATATTTTTTAAAAAGTAGACTTGATACTGCCAAGGAGCCAAAATATCAAAATGGTACACACATTTACCTCATTCACATTTCAGAGAACAGTCCGGCAAACAGATAGATAACAACCTTCCGAATGAAATGGACTGGCCTAGAAAACCATTCTGATCATGGCATTGTCATATTCCTAAACCTTCTCCATACCTAAACAAAGGAAGAATCAATTACTCTTCTTAACATTTACGGTCCACCCAAAACCATCCTCACCCTTCCTTTCCTGTCTCAGTATTTACTGGTCCCCAACTTTTAACTTTCTCCAAAGATATCCATTTCCCTTTGTACTACCTCCTCCTGTGTTTCCTTTAGTAGCAGCCAGTCTCAGTAGCCTGAGAGTTAGTTCCTTGAGGTCAGGATCAGGTCTTGTTAATCTTTATCCCTAGCACACAGGACAAGGCATGGTAGAATAGATATTCAGTAGGTCAGGTTTTTTTTTTTTTTTAATAAATTAAATCCTGCTATCTGAGACCTTCTTAAATATCACCTCCATCTTGAGGCCTTTCCTTATCTCAGGTGGAATCTCTCGCTCTTTTACATTCTCACAGCTTCTTGCATTTTTTAAAAAACGCTTTTATTTATTTGTATATTTGAAAGAGTGAGCAAGCATGCACAACTGGGGGGAGGAGCAGAGGGAAAGAGAGAGAGAGAGAAAGAGAATCTTTTTTATTATTATTCATGAGACACACAGAGAGAGGCAGAGACATAGGCAGAGGGAGAAGCAGGATCCCCACATGGAGCCTGATGTGGGGGGCTCAATCTCCGGACCCCAGGATTACACTCTGAGCCAAAGGCAGACGCTCAACCACTGAGCCACCCAGGCATCCCAAGAAAGAGAATCATAAGCAGACTCCATGCTGGGTGCAGAGCTCAACACAGGGCTCCACCTCACGACCCCAAGATCATGACCTGAGCTGAAATCAAGAGTCAGGTGCTTCACCAGTTGAGCCAGCCAGGCACTCCTGCTTCTTGCTTTTAAACTCTGTAACAATACCTATCATAGTCTTCTTTGTACTTTGTTATAATTATTTAAATGCCTACCTTACTACTACCACTTCCACCCTTCCCACCTGCAGGGAAAGAAGAGCAAGAAACAGACACAGGATCACATAGTTGGAGAGCATGGGTTTTGCCTCATTTTTTAAAAAAACTTTCTTGTGGTACTTAGCACAATGCTTAGCACATAGAAGGAGTTCAAGAAATATCTTACCAAATTGAATTGCTAAAACATTTGGATATCAGTATGGAGACTGTACTTTAGATCCATACCTCATACCATACACTTCAATAAATTCCAGATGGGTCCAAGAATTAAACACAAAAAAGAAAAACACCCTGGGGGAGTGGAGAGGACAGACTCACATATTTGTCCCAGCTGTGGAGGAGTGGTAAATTTCTGAGTATTGAAAAATGAAAGAAACATCACAGACGGGATAGATGGATCTGAATACATAAATGTGAAAAAGAACACTTTTGCATAGTAAAATATAATAAAGCACACATAAAAATGAAAGCAATAAAATTGGAAAAATATGTGACAAATATGGATAACAAAGTTGGACTATCCAAAATATAAGGGATGGATATAAATATAAAAGGTCAATGGATTTTACTGGGTAAGTGCTCAAAGAAAATGAAGGAGGAAATGTAGAGCAAATTAGAACACTAAGAAATGCAAAGCCTCATCAAATAAAAATGAAAACAAAAGGATAGTATATTTACATACCTATCAAAATAACAAAAAATTTTTAAATGACAACATTTATTTATTGCTGCAGGACTGTGAGAAAATAGGCATACTCACACAATTTAATCTTTTGGGAGTACAATCTGGCAATACGTAGCAACAGCTATAAAATAGCTCATACCTTTTGACCTGGTTATCATACTTTTGGTAAAATACCAGAAAACAATAATTCTAAACAGAATAAAGGAAATTTGTACAGAAACCATTCACCACATCAGTTTTTATAAGAGTGAAAATTTTTAAATAACTTAAATCCCCAATAATAATAAGACAGCTAAGCAAAATCTGGCATAACAGTACTACAGAATGCCACAATCTTATATTTTTGTGTGGAAGGCTATCTACCTATTCCATACTGCCAGGTCTTTTTATAGTCTCACCATCTCAGTTGTCTAATATACAACTGTCACTGTGTCTATTTCTAGGGTAAACTACCTCCTTGAAACCCATGCAACTTGCTACCCCTAATTATAATTTACTGCTTGTCTTCTGCTATAACTGAAGGAATACAGGTTTCCTTTTATCTGAAAGTAGACCATTCCTATGAAACCTTCCATAAGTCAAAATGGTGTAAAGGAAAGAAGCACTTATTATTAATTTACAGCTAACCCTTGTCATCCATTGTCACAGGATGAGCCAAATGCAGTGTGTGTGTGTGTGTGTGTGTGTGTGTGTGTGTGTATGAATGTGCAATGGAATTTTATTCATCCATAAAAAGAATGAAATCTTGTCATTTGCATCAACATGGATGGAGCTGGAGAGTATAATGCTAAGCATAATAAGTCAGATACAGAAAGACAAATACCATATGATTTCACTCATGTAGAATTTAAGAAAAAAAAAAATGAGCAATGGGGGGAAAAGAGAGAGAGGGGAGAGAGAGAGAGAGAGAGAGAGAAACCATGAAACAGACTCTGAACTATAGAGAACTAATGGTTACCAAAGGGGGGGATGAAACAGGTCATAGGGATTAAGGAGTGCACTTGTCATGATGAGCACTGGGTGATGTGTGGAAGTGTTCAATCGCTGTATGGTACACCTGAAACTAATAACACTGTGTTAACTATACCAAAATTAAGATAAAATAAAAAAGTCTTGAGAATACATATGGTCATGTTATGATTAAAGAGAAACGTGGGGACAAGTAATAGCAAATTCATTCATTAGAGTCATGTTTATATGCCCATTATCAAGTGAAATACATTTATTTAAACTTAGGTTTCAGGGAGCCCGGGTGGCTCAGCGGTTTAGCGCCACCTTCAGCCTAGGGCCTGATCCTGGAGACAGGGGATCAAGTCCCACATCGGGCTCCCTGCATGGAGCCTGTTTCTCCCTCTGCCTGGGTCTCTGCCTCTCTCTCTCTCTCTCTCTCTCTCTCTGATGAATAAATAAATAAAATCTTAAAAAATAAACAGGTTTCTTTGGTTTATTACAGCCTACTACTGCTTTGAAACAATAGAAATGATTTTCACAAATATGTAAAACACAGTCTTATATTTCTCATCAAACACCCAATCTCAAACACCTTGGTTCCTCAAGGACCCAATCTCAAACTTATTTTTTAAAACAAGATGTCACTACTCCACAAGTTACAGGTTTTACTTAAAGTCATACATGATTAGCCTTCAAATCTTAAATCAAGGCACAATCCAAATACAGACCGTGAACATATTAACATGAACATATTAGAGGCTTTTTGTGAAAGACCTGGATGCCAGCTGATAAATCAAAGAAGTAAGGAGACACATTAAAAGCAATTCAAAATAAACAGAAATAAGAACATTTTGGGGTGGGAAAAGTGATAACTGGCAATGTTAAAAGAGAATGACATCTTTGTTTTGAGCAACACAACCAACAAAATAAAAGAAGAAATTCAAGGTATGAAAACTTGGCTATGATGACAAGAAGATTAAAAAAAAAGAAAAGCAAAGAATTTCCCACCTTGGGTCTGTTCCCTGGATGGGACTAGGGGTGTTAATTCTGCTTGTATAATGTTGGAAGCAATAATCCTAATAGTTGTGAAAGCAGTCCCTGAATGGGAGCCATTCTTTGATTTGGTCATTCTGCAAATTCCTGTATTTCTGTAAAAAACAGAGTTAGTGAATCTATAAATCTTTTTCTCTACCTATGAACAGGCACTGCTTGGTACTTTGGTCAGCTACAAATACTGTGTACTTCTTAATTCAGCTTTAATGGGCTCCAAATCTTCCCATATGTTGAGTTTCTGAAATAAAAATGTAATTCAGGTTGATGAGCAGGAAAGGAAGAAGAGTTCAAAGACCTGCAGTCTTGAAGCCCACTTTCAGAATCCAAATCTACTGATGTCTAATGCTGACACTCTGATACACATTTAGGTGACTTAGGTTGGCAGGCTAATAGATTTTTTATTACCAGAGTTTGGTTTCTTGAACTCTCAGGACATTGGAAGAAAATATGTGGACAGTGATCACACTCATAGTAGGCCAGGAGGGTGAGACATGCAGGAGATGTTGGCTGAGCCATTTCCTGAGCTTATCAGAAGGGAATGATTTCAATTATTGTCACAGGATGAGCCAAATGCTCTGTCTTACCCTAGCTTCACTGTGCTCCCTCTTCCAAAACAAAGAGGAAGGAAGGGAAAGAAGAGAGGGAGGGAAAGGAAGAGGGAGAGGGAGGAACATTACAATGAAGCCAAAGCAAGGATTAACAACTGTAAGAAATAAAGGCTACTTTTGCATAAAATAAAATATAAAAGGTCAGTATTCAGGAAATGTTAACACACTGGCTCAGTTACTCTCAGTTCATAGGCCTGAGTCATTAGGCTTAAGCAGGCCCAGGGAATAGTATCATAGCTTTGTTGTTTGCACTTTTATGAGGGATATCTGTGCTGGTGGCAGCTAGCAGACTGGCAGGGCTACAAACTGGCATGCCCTCAGGTCATAAACTAATTATGGCACAATTATTCACTTGTTCTAGCCATTCTGCCAATTACTTCATGAGTGTGGAGGGCGGGACCCTTGTCTAAGGCCAGCTCTGGAAACAAGACCTCCTGGGCTCAAGCCTTCCTTCCTAGGGAGTTCTGTGGGACTCTGTAAGGCCATCCACAGTCTCACTAAGCCTAAGAGTCTAGCCTTCTGCCTTAATAATCCACTCACTGTTTATTAGGCATCTGTATTGTACAAGACCCAGAGAGGAAATGCAAAAATATTAAAGAATGGACCTTCAAAGGGCTTAGAGAGGGTGGGGCCATTCAAAATCTTCACTTGTCTTAAGCCCACCTGCCCATCTCAAACCCCACATTTTCCTGAACAGAAGAGGCCTTTTGAATCTAGACTCTCCACTAATCATCTGAGTCCACTTCTAATGCTCTAGAGAAAAAAAATAAAGACATTTTCTTCCAGAATCAGTATAATCTTCCATCTTTTCTCCAACAGTGGGAATAAGCTTCCCTGTCCTCTCGACTCATAATTCAGTTAAAGGCCCACTGAAGTCGGCTTGTCTAAAGAGGGCCAATCACTCCCCTCCAGCACAATACCTCTCTTGCCAAGCATGCATACCCATAAATGCACGTGAACACATGAAAAGGTATTGTATACAGGTTTGCTTACTGAGCCTGAAGAGAAAGTAAACAGATTAGGGAGGGGTGCTGAAAGTTGACTGCTCAGTGAGCTGGAGACCTGGGGAGAAAGGAGGAGGATCCAGTCCAGAATGCCCACAGGGTCTGCTTTTCAAAACAGCAGCAAATGCACAGCCAGCAGTGACAACCAATTAGCTTGGTTGGAGAGAATGGATTTGCAAAGAGAACTCAGGAAACAGTTTAAGGATCAATAGGCCCTATCAGTATGCCAGTGATTTAATAGTAATATAGTCAAGGCCCCAGAATAAATCATTTCCATGCTCATTACTGCCCATGGCAAACATCACCCAAATCAGACTTAGACATACAAAGAACCCAAGCTCTCTGAATGGCATCATTGAAAACATTCCTGCAAGGAGCACCCTTTATAAGGTGGAGCCTGGCCAAGCAAATAGGCATCTGCTCCCCTCCATGGTCACATATTTTCCTCCTGCCTTCCACCCCTGTACCAGCTCCCCGAGTCTGTATGCATTTCCACACCTGGCCCCACCTTCTAGCAGGGACCAAGAGCATCATTCCTGGACGAGTGCCTAGCCTTTGAAGTCAGAGAGAATTCAGGCTGTTAGATGAGGAGATCCAGATTCAAGACTTCTCAACACACACACTTCCCTCTACTCGACAACGCTTATAATAAAATTACACTCAAGAGGCACTCTGGCTGCTAGAAAAACAGGATGCCAGAGGAGTGGGTGGGTAAGTTAGTTAGACTCTCTAGAGGCTGGCCTGAACTCTGTGGAATGTCAGGCTTGCTGAAAAGTTGAAGCTGTAACCAAGGTACCCTCAGCCTGGGCACCGATCCATCAGTTCCGCCATAGAAAAGTGTTTTTCCTCAACACCTGCCCCCCAACCACCACACATACACACAAAGTAGCTAGGCCCTCAGGCTTGGTTCTCAAGAGTACAGCAGAACAACTCAGGGCAGAAGCAGCTGCGGGGAGAACCTGTGCTTCTGTATTCAAGTGCTTTCCTAGAATTTGAGACTGGCAAAGAATAGGTCTTAACATTTGGCTGGAAGCATCCATCTTTAAAGCCAATTATTTCACTTCAAGATTACAAAAGCCTTTCATCATCTTGCCAGTTTGGGGAGAGAGTAGAGATGGAGATCCTTTAGAATAGAGAGTAACTACTCACTTTACAGACGCATGTTGATACAGGTATATTTCATGTTTATACAGGTATATTTCAAGGGGAGAAATCAAGCCTTCTCCCCTCTCCTAGTCCTTAAGGTGGTCAGTCTGCCACGCCTCTAACTAACAAGCACAATGCAATAATAACTCATGCTTACACAACACTTGACAGTTCCAAAGCTTCTTCCCACTCAATAAAGTTTAATCCAGTGTGCACTGTAATTAACAAATGGGATGATTTTTAAAGTGTATTCCCTTGGGGCGCCTGGGTGGCTCAGTCAATTTAGTGACTACCTCTTAGTTTCCGCTCAGGTCATGATCTCAGGGTCATAAGATCCAGCCCCACATCAGTTCTGTGTTCAGCCTAGAGTCCTTTTGGGGCTTTCTCTTCCTCTCCCTCTACCCCTCCCTGCTGCTGGCTCACTCTCTCAAATAAATAAGTCCTTTAAAAAAAAGGTGTATTCTCTTTGACCTACCAATTCTTTCTTTTCTAAATATCTCTTAATAAAATCATTACACAAGTGTGTGAGGATGTATGTACACAAATGGCTGCTGTAGCACTGTTTATAATAGCAAATCGTTAGTAGCAAATTAAATTAATATGGTACTAGTTAAAATATTTATAGCATTAACATAGTCATAAAGTGTGATACAATGAAGACATGAAAATGATTAAGTAGATCTGAAAAGATTTCTGCAATGTACTGTTAGGTATAAAAAAGTGGACGATGAAATAATATATCATACAGCCTCATTTTTAACGCGCGTGTGTGTGTGTGCAAAAACATAGGAAAATAAAGTGTGAGATTTGCACACACCTAATTATTAATGCTGCTTCTCTCTAGGTAGTAGGCATGCAGGTAATTTTCTTCTCTAAACTTTTAGGTATTGTCTAAGTTGATACTAAACAACAAACAGTACTGGGTTTGATGACATGGAAAGCAATAAAACTATATTCATTTTGAAAAGTAGAGGAGATATGGTATGTATCAACAATAGTAACTAACATTTATCGAGCAAGTATTATATACCATGGCTTTCAACACACTTATCATATTTCAGCCCTCATAACAAGACCAAGAGGGATTTAATATTGTCCCCCATCTTACAGATGAGGCGAGGAGACTGAGGCTCAGAGAGTTTAAGGGACTTCCCAAAGACACATAGCTAGGAGTGACAAAACTAGGATTCAAACTAAGGTTCCTCTTGATTCTAAATCTCATGCTCTTATTTGCTGCCTTATCACCTTCCTTCTCAAGGGCCATTCTCCCTTAAAGTGTTCAATGTACCAAAGCCAGCTTTTATACTTTTGAGTACATATGTCAGAGAGACTCCATTAAAAGTACAACTGTTTCTAGCTCAAAGTTTCAAGGAATATGCAGAACCCTCAAAGCCTACTGCCAAAACCCCAGGGTAAACAGCAACAACTCAAATTGAAGCCTGGTCCCTAAAATTCTACAAAGGAAAGGAGTCCTTGTTTCAAGCCCTTGCTGCTTCCATCCACATATTCCTTCACAGAGTACCTACCATTTGCCAGGAACTGTAGGGGTACAATGATGAATAAGGCAGACTCCCTGCCTTCAGAATTACTTGAGAACAAATTTCAGGTTGAAATGTGACCAATGGCCAAGGGGCCACAGCAGGGAACTTGGAAAGACAGGAAGCAGGTGGCCAAATCCTTCGTTACTATACTTTTAGAAGAATAGTATGTGTATGGTTTCAATTACCAAAACCAGCAAGTGTTATTGAGCAATGACTATGTACCAGGCCCTGTTAGGTGTTGTCACATATCTTATTAGCAGTCCTATTATTACTACTAGAAAAAAAGCAGCTAACATTTAATTAAGTCCCTACTGGTAGTGGCAGGAACTGGGCTAAGTGCTTTACTTACAGTATAAATTTTCACAGTCACAATTCTATTAACGTGGATTAAGGGAGAAGTTTAATATGAAAAAAATATGGAACAAATCAACAAACAAAGCCTCTAGAATTCTCCACAGATCCTTTATTCTATAATTCTCCAAAGATCCTTTATTCATCACTAGAAATTTGATGATCATCTTAAGAGGTAGAGTGGTTTGAATACCCCAGCCAACTCACCAATTCATCTGTTCCTTTCTTATTTTTAATTTTGGCTGGACATGACATGCATGTATTATCTCTCAGTTTCCATGGGTCAAGAATCAAGATATGGCTTAGCTGGGCTGTTTGCAAGGCTGTTATCAAGGTGTTGGGTAGGGCTGGGGTCTCATCTGATGCTCAACTGGAGAAGGATCTGCTTCCAAGCACACACAGCTGTTGACAGTTTTACTTATTCATGTTAAGAAACCAACATCTGACTTGGAGCCAAGTAAAAGGAGTTACTGTTAGCAGCCAAAGTCTCTTCAAGGTCTGAGAAATGAGAGGAGTGGTCCCTAGTCCAGGCTAGGAGAGACAGTAGAAGATGAAGTATTGCAAAAGCCAGGCAGAAATTCCAGTCAGAAAAGAAAGGCACAATAGGGATGCCTGGGTGGCTCAGCCATTGAGCATCTGCCTTCGGCTCAGGGCATGATCCCACGGTCCTGGGATCGAGTCCCACATCAGGCTCCCTGCATGGAGCATGCTTCTCCCTCTGCCTATGACTCTGCCTGCCTCTCTCTGTGTCTCTCATGAATAAATAAATAAAATCTAAAAAAAAAAAAAAGAAAAGAAAGGCACAACAAAATAATTTGCACTCAGCTACAGGCTGAATACAATCATATTGGCAATATTATTTAAGTCTTCTTACAACAATCCTGAGACCTAAATATGACTGCCATTTAACAAAGGAGGGAGCTGAGATACCGGGAATTGTTTCACAGAAATTGCTCAGGGGCAACTCGCTGGGAAAGAAAACTTCCAGGCTTTGAACCCAGATGTCTGTGGCTCCACAGCTTGTAGCCTTTCAACTCAAACTGCTCCTGATCAGTGCCAGCCCTGCCCAGCTAAGGAACCAAGACCCTAAGACTAGTGATGGGAAGAGGGAGAGACAGCGGTGACTTTCCCTTGGCAGCTTCTTTACTGAAGCAAGGCCAACAAAAAAATTGAGTTTCTAGGCTTCCTTAAAGTCCTACCTACTCTGTTGTCTCTCAATACAACTACAGGGGTGCCTGGGTGGCTCAGTCGGTGAAGTATCTGCCTTTGGCTCAGGTCAGGATCCTGGAATCGAGCCCTGTATCGGGCTCCCTCCTTGGAGGGGAGCCTGCTTCTCCCTCTCCCTCTGCTACTCCCCCCTGCTTGTACACTTGCTCGCTTGCCCTCCCTCCCTCTCTCTCTCTCTGTCAAATAAATAAATAATCTTTTAAAAATAAATAAATAAATACAACTATAAATAACATGTGCATATAGATATGTAACTGTATGTATAACACGTGGTTATATTTAGAAACAATAGAATAAGTTAGGAATATAGAGACATATATATGCATATATATGTATTTAATTACATATGTATATTTTAATCTTCTGCTGAAATAATATTCAATAACATTAATACTAATACTAGGTAGTACTTATTACCTTAGTAATAAGCATTACTGTGTGCCAGGCACAGGAGTAAGCCCTTTGGTGGCTTAGATCATTTCTTCACATCAGAAAATCTACATATAAATAATACCATCATCGGGGATCCCTGGGTGGCTCAGCGGTTTAGCGCCTGCCTTTGGCCCAGGCGGGCGTAATCCTGGAGTTCTGGATCGAGTCCCACATCGGGCTCCCTGCATGGAGCCTGCCTCTCCCTCTGCCTGTGTCTCTGCCTCTCTCGCTCTCTCTCTCTCATTACTAAATAAATAAAATCTTTAATAAATAAATATTTATTTATTTATATCATCAATTCACAGCGGAAAAATTAGGCTCAAAGAGGTTCAGTAACTTGCCCAAGGCCACGCAAGAAATAAATACAGAATTTCAGTTCACGTCTGCCTTTGGATCTATACATATTGCCTTCCTACCTCTTCTCCAAAAATACCACAGATTAAAAAAAAAAAACAAAGATACCACAGAAAATATAGATTAGCAAAAAGAGGAGAAAAAATAACTCAAAAATCATTAATATATCTTTTGTCTCTATAGACTTTCAAGCTACATAAGCTGGTGTTTCAATTCACTCTGTTCCTTATTTATCCCATTGTGCCTGGCCTCTCTCTCCAAATTGCTGATAAGGCCCTTGCAGGCAGGAAACAGGCCTTCTATTTTGTTCTCCCCATCATCTCATCCCAACTTCAGTCCAGGGCCCAATGGATCGTCATACCTGTTGCTGATGAACCAAAATCAGTGACGTTAGCAGAATGCAGCAGAATCTTCCAAAACATAACTTCCTGTACCTGGGGGCCCAGCAAGTTCACTATGTAATCTAAGACAATTAGAGATACTTGGGTAACATCCTCAAGCCCCAGACCAACTTAATCTTTTATCAAGCTTTCAATCAACAGGTTGTAAGTTTGTAAGATTTCTAAAAGAGTCGATACATCTTTAGGTAAATTGGACAAAGATGTATGAACAAAGATGCTTTCCACAATGTTATTTACAACAGCAAAAACCTGAAAACTTAAATGGCCAATTACATGAAAGTAGTAAATTAAATTGTAATGTATCCATATAGGGGCTATTATTATGCAGTAATTTTAAATGAACTTTTCAAAATATTTCTAATGACAAGGATAAAGAAACATATAGTAAGTGGAAGAATTTGAGGGAAGGATATAGACAGTATAGCCATGTAGTAGGATTTCAAATATATATTACTTGTAGGATCAAAATACATGACTCTGTTAATGAGGAAAAAATCAATTTACAAAAATAAGATAATTGTGACCTTTTTCACTGTGTCTTTTTCTCTTGCAATTAGCTTTGCCTTTTCTCAGACATGGTTTAAGTTGCTGCTACATTATCTCAGTTTCATTTGTGAAGTGGGGGTGAAAGTAACTACTAATCTACCAGAGTTGCTGTGTTGGTAAAATGAGTTAATGGATGCGGAAGTGATTTTTTTCAAATATTAGAGTGCTATTAGCTTCTGAGCTATTATTGAGGAGATCCTAAGTGTGCTGAATTTCTGGTGATTTGCGGAAACCAATCTCTCTTGGAGTCAGGGCTTCCTGCCCATTTCCACTGGCATAATCGCCCTCCAGGCCTTTACCATCTCATTGCCTGAATTTCTACACCACTCTCAGAGCTAGACCTCCTCCAGACTCTGCCCCCTTCGTCCACTCTCCACAAAGCAGCAGGAAATCACCTTTCGGACCACATTAATCCTTTCCTTGGGCTCCCACAGAGATTCCCAACTATCTTCACATACTCCAATGATCTTTAAACCAGTTCTTCTAGGACATTCTCCAACCATCATCCCAGTCCTCATGCAGTCAGCTTTAAAGTCTTCAACAGACTTTAACTAGAAAGCACTGTATTACACGGTAGACCTTCAATGTGTCATACCGTTCTACTCAAACTGTGGTCTCAGGACCAGAATCATCAGCTTCATCTGGGAATTTGCTAGGCAGCATCTCTGGCTTGACCTGGCCCTATTTAACTGAAGCCTGCAGTGATTAAAGACAGCAAGAGTATTCCCAGGTGATTTGTATCCACAGTAATGTTCGAGAAGCCCTGGCCTCAATGGCGTTAAAGGTACCTTTATCAAGGTAAAACAAAGTGTTGACAACTGTAATTAACTGACAGATATTATTTACTCTTTCCAAGCTGTCCTTATGTCTCTCTCACATGTTTGTTCATCTCTCCCCCGAGATGGTACATTGATTAAAAACTAGTAACTTACATTTTTCTCTTCCTTTTTCTCAACTTCTATCATCTAGGAGGCCCCCAGTAAATGCTCATCAACTAAAAATAGTTTTAAAGGCCATATTTTAAAGTCACCATAATCAAATTTATTTCGTATACTAGAGGGGATAAAAATATGAAATCTGGAGGCTGACATCCAGAGGTCTCAAACTAGGCTTTGCCATTTCCCAGCTGAGTAACCTTGGACTTATCTTAACCTGAACTTTTCTTAACTCCTATGTGCCTCAATTTCCTCATCTGTGCAATGGAGATACTAATATATACTCAATCTCGGGTTGTGATTGAGCCCCACTTTGGGCTCCACACTGAGCATGGAGCCTGCTTAAGATTCTCTCTCTGCACCCCCTCCTCTCTCCCTCTCTAAAAAAAAAGTAATAATAAATAAAAGTAAAAGGGTTTTGCAAGAATTAAATGACCTAAGTGATAGAAAGCTTTAAACAGCATCTGCCACAGTCACCACAATATAAATTTGAGGTATTATACATGTTTCCTTAGAAGATCATTATGGTAAGTATTTCAAAATTTAGGTCATTAATAATCATGAATATTGACTTATTTCCCTGAGGGACTATGTGCTAGGAATTTAACAGGCATAGTCTTACTGAATTCTCACAAGTCTTCAATGAGATCAATGGTACTCTTATTTCAGAGAAGGCAAAGCTTATACAGCTACACTTGAACTCAGGTCCAAAGGACTTCAAAGTCCATGTTCTCTAGTGTTTATAAACAGGAGGCTTTATAGGCAATAGACAAAAGAAACAGTTGATGATTTTAAAAGATAATATAAAATAAGGTTAAAGTTGGTGGATTGACTATTTTGGTTACCCTGATTTTGGAAAATCAGGATCTAGCTTTTTAGGAGTTCATAAGCTCACTGATAAAAAATAACTAGTGTTAAAAAAATTTAATAAATAATAATTAGTGTTGCAGAAATCACATTCGGTGACCTAAACATGAAGCGAAGTTTTGTGGAGGGTAAGCCAAAGGTAACAATCTGGGCCTCTGGGTGTCTCCGTCAGTATTCCAGTCCAAGAAATGGTTAATGGCAACTTCTCTGCACCCCCAGCTACCTAGACCAACCCTGGACAGCAATTCGGCACAGATATTTCTATGCTGGAATCATGGAGTCTGGAACATATAGGAAGAAGAGAGGCCCACAATGCGCTTCTAGCACTACTCTCATGGACATTCCTTTTTTCTTGCCCTAAGAATTCCCTCAGCCACCAACATCATCACCACCACCACCGGTTAAAGAAAACCACACACTGCTCTCAAGAGATGTCACAGGGGGCAGTGGGGGACACCTAGATGGCTCAGTTGGTTAAGCATCTGCCTTCAGCTCAAGTCTAGATCCCAGGGTCCTGGAACCCTGAGTCAGGCTCCCTGCTCAGGAGAGTCTGCTTTTCCCCCTCCGCTACCCTCCCCCCACAGAAAGAAAGAAAGAAAGAAAGAAATAAATAAATAAATAAATAAATAAATAAATAAATTCTTTTAAAAAAAAGATGCCACAGGGGGATAATGCCCATGATTAGGGGCAGAGCTAGGAAAGTACTATAATGTTCCCTCCCTGCTGAAAAGACTGGAAAGGGGATGGGGTGAGCTGTGGCCTTTAGGAAGATTCCAAGCTCACAGCAAGCAGCAGCAACATCTTGTGAAAAGGCCCTTGAACCAAAGGCATAGCTGTGGAGTTCCCAGTATGGTGTCTGGCACATAGGTGAGGACCTCTTTGCATGGCTGTTAAGTAATAAATCCCTTGGACAAGGAAGTATGCAAGAGTCCTGAGTCAGCCCCAAGTATACCAAGGGCAGGAAAACAGATAAACAGATATTGAATTCTCTGTGCATATAGGTGAGAAACTATTTAGCTATCTAAATAAATATTTTTTTAAAGATCCCATTTATTTATTCATGAGAGACACACAGAGAGAGGCAGAGACACAGGCAGAAGGAGAAGCAGGCTTCACGCAGGGAGCCCGACGTGGGACCGGATCCCGGGTCTCCAGGATCAGGCCCTTGGGCTGCAGGCGGCGCTAAACCGCTGCGCCACTGGGGCTGCCCCAATAATTTTTTTAAAAGTCAACCAAAAAGTAGGCAGAGATCCTGAGATCCTAGAATCAACAAAGGATACCAAACAAAGGATAAGAAAGCCAGGAAGAAGAAATAATGACTGAATTGCAACCTCAAAGAATGCTGCAGTTGAAAATGAGTCCGTGATGGCAGTGATAAGATCCCGCTGCAAAACTCAAATGTAAAGAGTTAAAAAACAACCAAAATTGAGTTCTATCCGTAAAGGACATTATGAAAAGAGCTATTAATGAAGGCACATAACATCTAAGTGCCGCATAAGGTCCCCACGCTGAGGGAACAAATGGAAACCTGGGATCTACTTACCAAGCCCAGTGCCTTCTCTGCAAGGCTGGATGCACCTGAAGAAAGGAGAGTCTCTTGGTAAATGGCATAAAAGCACCATCTGCGCTAGTGGGCGCTCAGAAGTCTGTGTCTTCAGGGGCTTTCTTTCATATTGATAAAAATCATGATTATACAGACAAATATTAATGTGTCAACTCCAAATAGATCCAGCTATTTCATCTCTACCTCACTTGATGTCTTTAAAAACATGAAGCTGCCAAGTGAGCATAGGGGAAAAAAGAGAGGCAAACCAAGAAACAGACTCTTAACTCTAGAGAACAAACTGATGGTTACCTGAGGGGAGAAGGATAGGGGGATGGGGAATGGGGGAAATGGGGATTAAGGAGGGCACTTGTGATGAGCACTGGGTGATGTATGGAAGTGTTGAATCACGATTTTGCACACCTGAAACTAATATAACACTGTTACCTAACTGAAATTTAGATCACAACCTTAAAAATAAATAAAAACATAAAGCTGGATGACAAACATTATATGTTCTCATTCATTTGGGGAATATAAATAATAGTGAAAGGGAATATAAGGGAAGGGAGAAGAAATGTGTGGGAAATATCAGAAAGGGAGACAGAACGTAAAGACTGCTAACTCTGGGAAACGAACTAGGGGTGGTAGAAGGGGAGGAGGGCGGGGGGTGGGAGTGAATGGGTGACGGGCACTGGGGGTTATTCTGTATGTTAGTAAATTGAACACCAATAAAAAATTTAAAAAAATAATAAAAAATAAAGCTGGATGAGAGTTTTACCTGATTGCCTGAAAAGCAAAACTCTTAGCACAGTTAAAATTCAAACAGGCAGTTAATATTATTTTCTAGTCTAAAATAAAACCACCATCGTCACAACTTAATATATTTTGTGATGCCCCATACTGCACTCACAGAAGGAAAGAAAGGTTGGGATCAGAATTTTGAAGACTGCATGCAGTCTTTAGTGTCCTTAGGTTAAGTTCTTCACTTTATGGAGGGAGGAAATGAGACCCAGAGAGTGGTAGCAATTTGTCCAAGGTAACAGAGCATGGAAGGAATAATATCAACTGTACACTGTAGAGTAGAGTATTTTGCTTTCTGTGACTTAAAAATCTGGTGAGGGTAGGGTGGGATGGGACAAAGTTTCCTGGAGTTTTGTACCATGCTTATTCTCCATTTCCAATTCCCTACTTGAGATTAAGGGAATAAACCTCTCCAATAGTCACTTTGCCAAGTGGGGCACCTTGCCTCCAAACAAACAAACACACAAACATACAGAGAAGGAAATAACCTAGGTTTCCAAAATGGAAGCCTTACACATAACAGATGGCAAACCATGGTTACTGGATGCATATGCAATTTGGGAGAAAGTAAGTTAAGAGACAGCCAGGGGCCTGAGTAGGCACAAAAGCACTGGGGCCATCTAAGTAGCCAGGCTCTCAGCTTTCCCTTGTCCTCTCCACAGTAAAGTCTCAAATGGAACTTATGCCTGAGCATGATCCTCCTTCCCTTATTTCTACCCCCACCCCATCCCCTCCAACTATTGGAGTTAATTGAATGACCTGAGTGCAGTCCCTTCTCTGGCACAAGAGTCATCAAACTATACCAAGTTAAGTGGGAAAATTTCCTTCATTTTACATCTTTAGGTTCTAAGACAGACCTGGATTATAATAGAAGGCTAACATGAAAGGACAGTCTGGTATAGGCATCTTATCTTTGTTATTCTAAACCAAAATTCTTATTTTGCTCCACACTGGTCATGTAAATAGAGCTGAAGCCCACTGCAGGTTGGAAGAGTCAGGGAATATTGGCAGGCAGCTCTATAAATATACATATATTTCCAGTGAGTGCCCTTGGTTAGAAGGAATGGTCATTAAGGAAGGCAGGTGATATGATGAGCATTGGGTGTTATACACAACTGATGAATTATTGAACTCTACATCTGAAAATGATAATGTACTATATGTTGGCTAATTGAATTTAAATTAAAAATTTTGTTTAAAAAGAAGGGCACTGGGTGGCTCAGTTGGTTAAGTGTCTGCCTTCTGCTCAGGTCAGGTCTGCTCCCCCTGCTTGTTCTCTTGCTCTCTGTCAAATAAATAAATAAAATCTTTTTCAGTATATTTTTAAAAAGATTTTATTTACTTATTCATGAGAGACACCGAGAGAGAGGCAGAGATATAGGCAGAGGAAGAAGCAGGATCCCTGCAAGGAGCCTGATGTGGGACTGGATCCCAGGACTCCGGAATCATGCCCTGAGCCAAAGGCAGAAGCTCAACTGATGAGCCACCCAGGCATCCTAATAAATAAAATCTTTTTTTTTAAAAAGGGCAGAGATGGGAGTGTAATGGCGGGTGGGGAGGTTAGACAGTTTCAAGAAGGCTTTTGTCTAATCCTGGCTACCTATACTTGCCTGCCAGGAGGCCAAGAGACCTCCCAGCTATTCCAGATACAGTCTCAACAGGAACAATATTTTTTTTTAGTATAGGGATCGGTTTCTGGGAATGTGCATGCCAAGCTATCAGCTCTGAGCAAGAAAAGGGATCTGGAAATCACTGTAGACTGTCTCCTGAAGACACCAGTTTAGTTTGCTGTTTTAGTGAAAATAATAATTGGTCTAGGCCTGTCAGGAACAGGATAAAAAATAAGATGCTCCCCTCCCCTCGTTCCCTCACCTCACCCTGCCCCCAATTCATTCTTCTTGATTTGCCTTCACCTGGGATATTGTGTGCAGGTCTGGTTACCACATCTCAGAGACAATAGCATCAAGCTAGAGAAGGTCCAGAAAAAGGCTTAACAATGGTAAATTTACAACAAATAAAATGAAGTCTTATCCACATGTCATACAATTCAAACTTCATACAATTAGTATACTGATAAAACATATCACTCATGCAAGTTTAGAACAGCCTGACAATATAAATGTGGGGTTTTTTTTAGGTTTGGATAAATTCATTAATGAGAGATATTAAAAAGGAAATTAATGTTTGGAGGGCATCCCTTACTATGGATGTTGATGCTGTGGACTAGGAGAATGACCCAAAGATGAGCATTTAGAGGCTACATATTCTACCAAGTCCCATAGTAGTAACATTATTTACATTGCCTCACTGAGTCCTTATAATAACCCTATGAGCAGGTACTGTTATGATCCCCATATTACTGATGAGGAAACAGAGGTTTAAGAGAGGTTACAGGGCACCTGAGTGGCTCAGTCATTGAGCGTCCACCTTTGGCTCAGGTCATGATCCCAGGGTCTCCACAGAGAGCCTGCTTCTCCCTCTGCCTATGTCTCTGCCTCTCTGTGTCTCTCAGAAATAAATAAATAAAATGTTTTATTTAAAAAAGAGAAAGAGAAGTTACATAACACATCTAACCCACACACTGCTGGCTAAAACCAGGTTTGGATAGGAATTGGAAAAGAAATGGAGTCATTTTTATTCAGAGACCATATGATCAGCTAGGTGAAAAAAATCTAAGGAATCTACTAAAACTTACTAAGTGAGATTAAGATTAGTACAGTTGCAGGACCAAAAAATCAATAGACACAAATCAATCATATTTTTATATACTAACCAAAGTTTCACTAGAAAGTGAAATTGTAAAATATATACCACTTTTAATAGCACCAAAAATATGAAATACTTAGGGAAAAAGTTGACATAAGAGGTCTGAGAAGCTGTAGACTGAAAGTACAAAACATGGCTGAGATTAAACTAAAGAAGATCCAAAAAAAGTGAGATATATACCTTGTTCCTAGATAGGAAGAGTCAGTATTGTTAATGTGTTAACTCTCCCCAAATTGATCCACAGACACAGTGTAACCTCAATCAAAATCCCAGCAGGCTTTTTAAATAGAAATTGACAAGTTGAAAAAAAAAAAAGAAATTGACAAGTTGATTCTAAATTTTATATGAAAATTCAAACAGCTGAGAATAGCTAAAATGCTTTTGAAAAGTAACAAAATTGGAGGGCTTACACTACTTGATCTCAAGACATTACAAAAACACAGTCACCAAAACAATGTGATTTTCGCATAAATTTAAACATATAGGTCAATTATGCATAACCGTGTTCAAAAACAGGCCCATGTATATAGGGTCAATTAAATTTTGACAAAGGTGCCAAAGCAATTAAATGAAAAAAAGGGGGGACTCCTGGTGGCTCAGGGGTTGAGCATCTGCCTTTGGCTCAGGTCTTGATCCTGGAATTGAGTCCTGAATTGCGCTCCCAGCAGGAAGCCAGCTTTTTCCCCCTGCCTATGTCTGCCTCTCTCTGTCTCTCTCATGAATAAATAAATAAAATCCTTTTAAAAAATAAATGAAAGAAGGATAATCTTTTCAACAAGTGGTGCTGGAACAATTGAATGTTCATATGCAAAACAGACAAGCAAGCAAGCAATCAATCAATAGCAAACAAAAAAACCTTGGCTCTTACCTCACACAACATACAAAAATGGACCCAAAATGGATCCTAGACTCAAATGCAGGAGCTAAAACTATATAACTTCTAGATGAATATATAGGAGAAAAATCATAGTTACTTTGGGTAAGGCAAAGGTTTCTCAAAAAGGACACACAAAGAAACTATAAATCATTACATTGGATAAAATCAAATTAAAACCTTTTACTTTTCACAAGATGCTGTTAAGAAATGTAAAGACAAGCCCAGATTGGGAGAAAATATTTGCAAATCACATATATCCAACAAAGGACTTATATAGAGAGTAACTAAATAACTCATACCTCAATATTAGAAGAGAAAAAACAAATAAAAATGGACAAAATATTTAAATAGACACTTCACTAAAGAAGATAATACATATGGCAAATAAGCACATGAAAAGTACTCAACATTACTAGGCATTAGAAAAATATAAACTAAAATTATTTTTAAAATACCAAAACAGACCTACAAGAATGACTAAAATTTTTTTCGTGTTTTTAAATTTTTTTATTTAAATTCAGTTAATTAACATACAATGCATTATCTGTTTTAGAGGTAGAGGTCAGTGATTCATCAGTCTTATATAACACCCAGTGCTCATTACATCACGTCTCCTCCTTAATGTCCATCACCCAGTTACCCTGTCCCCACCCCTCCAGCAATCCTCAGTTTGTTTCCTACAATTAAGAGTCTCTTATGGTTTGTCTCCCTGTATGATTTCACCTTGTTTTATTTTTTCCTCTTTTCCCCTACAATCCTCTTGTTTCTTAAATTACACATAGGAGTGACATCATGTGTAAGTGACATGTGATAACTTTTTCTCTGATTAATTTATTTCATTTAGCTTAATATCCTTTAGTTCCATCCACATCATTGCAAATGGCAAGATTTCTTTCTTTTTTTGATGGTTGAGTAGTAGTTCATTGTATATATACACTACATCTTCTTTATCCATTCATCTGTCTATGGACATCTGGGCTCTTTCCATAGTTGGGCTATTGTGGACATTGCTACTATAAACATTGCGGTGCAAGTACCCCTTTGGATCACTACATTTGTATCTTCAGGGTGAATACCCAGTAGGGCAATTGCAGAGTCATAGGGTAGCTCTATTTTCAATATGGCTGAAATATTTTAAAAACTGATCATACTAAATATTGGTGAGGATGTCAAAGAATCAAACTCTCTTACAGTTCTGGTTTAAGACAGAACCATTTTGGAAAATAATTTGGAACTTTTAGAAATGATAAAGATATACCTACCATATGACCCAGTATTTCACTTGTAGATTTAACCAAGAAAAATGAAAGTATATGTTCATACAAAGATTTATACATGAATGTTCATAGCAGTTTTGTTCATAATAGCCAAAAATGTTCATAATAGCAAGAAATAATCCAAATGTTAAACAATAACTGAATAGATAAGCAAACTTGGTATATACATGCATAGAATATAACTCAGCAATAAAAAGGAACAAACTGTTGATATATGAAGAGCATGAACAAATGTAAAAATACATATGCAGAATGAAAGATATAATAATACTGTTACATGGGATCTCTGGGTGGCGCAGCGGTTTGGCGCCTGCCTTTGGCCCAGGGCGCAATCCTGGAGACCTGGGATCGAATCCCACATCGGGCTCCCGGTACATGGAGCCTGCTTCTCCCTCTGCCTGTGTCTCTGCCTCTCTCTCTCTCTCTCTCTGTGACTATCATAAATAAATACAAATTAAAAAAAAATAATAATAATACTGTTACATATATAATGCCATGTTATTCTATTGATATAAAGTGCCAGAAAATGCAAACTAGTGTATAGCAGTAGAAAAACAGATCTATCAATGGTTGCCTGGGAATTTTAGGGGTAGATTATAAAGGGGTACAAAGAAACTTTTGGGGGTAATGGATAGGTTTATTATCTTAATTGTGATGATGGTTTCACAGGCATCGCCAAAATTCATCAAATTGTATATGCATTTATAATTTATTATATACATCAATTATACTTCAATTAAAATTAATTAAACTTTGCCTCAACACCATAGTGAATATGCCTGTAAAACAGGGACTGATTTCCCAAGCAAATAAAAATCAGTATCCTTATTTTGTAGTCAAACTTTACACAGTATGCACAGTTCATTCTAGAAAAGGAGACTAAATAATGACTTCCAGGCCCTTCTAATCCAAATGATTGTTTTAAAAACAAGAAGTCATGAAGGCTGCACACTAATGTATACTGCAGTAACCGGTATACCCCTCCTGTAGAACAGATTTCAGGTGTTAGCTGAAAGAAAAAAGAGGGGCTATTAACTTTTCCTTTATGAGATGATGAAATTAAGGCAGGGCTACTCAGTAATAAGTTTTTCAATAGTTAAAAAACAGCCTACTAGCCTTGTTTTTTTTTAAATTCATTTAAGAAGGCATAACCATTATTCAAGAACATAGAAGAAGAAAAAAATAAGATGTGTGGTTCCCATATGGTTCAGTAATAATCACAACCAGTCTATAACTCCCTTAGAGTCTGATGAAATATATGAAGGGAGGAAAAAAGGGGGCCCAGTGAAAGGTGTATGGGATGGAGCAGGGGGTTGACAAAGATATTATGGGGCCAGAGAGAGATGGAGGGCACAATTTTGCTCCACAAAACCAACTTAGAGACCCTTAGGTAGGTGGCTTATACTCATATAAAATACTAGCCAATCCATCAACAGATTTTTTTAAAAGTACCCACTAGTGATTTATGGTCCATGCTTAGTGAACGAGAATACTGCAACTGGAACTACTTAAATTTTTCTGACTTCTGAAATGTAATTAAATTAGTACACACAGGGAATTAGCAACAGTATCATGATCCTTTGGAGAACAATGTGTTACCCTTTGAATTTGTCTGGGTAGTAAATCATGTTCTTGTCTAACATGATAGATAAGCATATCTCACTCAACCAAAGAGCTTGGAAACTTCAGATGGAAATCATTTACAAAATACAAATGGGAAACCAGAATCACTACTAAAATGCAGGAAATAGAGGAAAGGAAGGAGAGAAAGAAAGGAAGGGGGACAAGTTCTGTAGGGTGCAGTATTTTAAAAGGGCTTTCTTAGCACAGAAGGCAAGGAACCTTTCTACTCCAAAAGAATCAACCCCAACCACCCAACCATTACCACCACCACATCTCTGTCTCTCTCTCATGCACATGCACACACGCATGCACACACACACACACACACACACACACACATTCCCAATATCCAGGTCAAGTGGTATCTATTTAAAAAAGCAAAGTCACATTAGTTTGTAGAGAGCACAGCAATAAATGTTAAGGGCAAGGGAGAGTGAAAATGAGAAGTAATAAATATTAAGCTAAAACCTTTTTCTCTAAGATCAGGAACATGATGAAAAAGCCCACTCTTGGGAATTCTGGAATTCTATTCAACATAGCACTAAAACTCCCATCCAGAGTTAGTGGGCAAGAAAAAGAAAAGGCATCCAAATTGTAAATTAAGTAAAATTATCTCTGTTGCAGAGGACATGATCATTCATACACATACACACACAGAAACACACAGAGAGAAAGATATCACAGATATAATATGTGATATATATACCACACAGATTATATAAATACAGACACACACACACACACACACACACACACACACACACACACACTGGAATATTATTAAGCCATAAAAAGAAGGAAGTCTTGCCATTTGTGACAACATGGATGTACCTGAAGGACATTATGTTAAATGAAATAAGCCAGAAACAGACAAATACTGTGTGGTATTACTTATATGTGGAATCTAAAAAAAATTAAAAAGGAAAGAAAGTTGAATCATAAAAACAAAGAGTAGAATGATGGTTCACAGGGGTGAGGAAAATGGGGAGATGTTGGTCAAAGGGTTCAAACTTTCAGTTATATGATGACTAAGTTCTGAGGAGCTAATATACAGTATTGTGACTATAGTTAATAATACTGTTTTATATACTTGAAATTTGCCATGAGTAGATCTTAAGGGCTCTCACCAGAAAAGTATACATATATCAAATCATCACATTGTATACTTTAAATATGTACAATTTTACTTGTCAATCATACCTAAATAAAGCTGGGGGAAAACAGTAAAGGAGTCTTTCTTAGCATAGAAGATAAGGAATCTTTCTATTCCCAAAGAACCAATTACCTCTAACCATCCAGTCATCCCCCCAACCACTACTGTCTATTCCCTCCACCCTCACGCACACCCTCCCCCGCACACAAAATCACAATGTCTAGATTAAATGTTGAAGTATCTGTCTACCTAACCATCCATTGATATAAGAAAGCAAAATTTACACCAGTTTTTAGAGAGCATAGCAATAAATGTTAAGGGAAAGAGAAAGGGAAGGTGACAAGTAATAAATATTAAGGCAGTCAGATTAGGGATAGAGGCTCTAATAAAATTTCTCCTTCATTTTTAGGTTGTTCTTCATTCAGCTCCTGATTTAAGTATATACATATATTTATATATTAAAATATATGTGTATAAATATATATTCATAAAACATAGTAAAATATATTTACTATAAATATATTTATAATAAAATATAGTAAAACATTATAAATATAATTACATTTAAATACACAATTATATGTAATACAGTATAGAATTAATAAATATAAAAGTAATAAGTATATAATGTATACATATAATATTTAAGTTTTATTACTATGGATGGCAATGCTTGAACTGTTTGGTTTTTGTCCCTGTCACTGATGGTACCTGGAAATACATGTGCAAACTACAGGGCAATGGCAGAAATGAAATTTAGAGCCTGGGAAAGAAGCCAGATTCAGAAAGAAAAGATTTGTGCAAACTTAAAATACAAAAAGATTCCATCAAAATCCTAGAGAAGAACACAGGCAACACCCTTTTTGAACTCGGCCACAGTAACTTCTTGCAAGATACATCCACGAAGGCAAAAGAATCAAAAGCAAAAATGAACTATTGGGACTTCATCAAGATAAGAAGCTTTTGCACAGCAAAAGAAACAGTCAACAAAACTAAAAGACAACCTACAGAATGGGAGAAGATATTTGCAAATGACATATCAGATAAAGGGCTAGTTTCCAAGATCTATAAAGAACTTACTAAACTCAACACCAAAGAAACAAACAATCCAATCATGAAATGGGCAAAAGACATGAAGAGAAATCTCACAGAGGAAGACATAGACATGGCCAACATGCACATGAGAAAATGCTCTGCATCACTTGCCATCAGGGAAATACAAATCAAAACCACAATGAGATACCACCTCACACCAGTGAGAATGGGGAAAATTAACAAGGCAGGAAACAACAAATGTTGGAGAGGATGCGGAGAAAAGGGAACCCTCTTACACTGTTGGTGGGAATGTGAACTGGTGCAGCCACTCTGGAAAACTGTGTGGAGGTTCCTCAAACAGTTAAAAATAGACCTGCCCTACGACCCAGCAATTGCACTGTTGGGGATTTACCCCAAAGATTCAGATGCAATGAAATGCAAGGACACCTGCACCCCGATGTTTCTAGCAGCAATGGCCACAATAGCCAAACTGTGGAAGGAGCCTCGGTGTCCATCGAAGGATGAGTGGATAAAGAAGATGTGGTTTATGTATACAATGGAATATTACTCAGCTATTAGAAATGACAAATACCCACCATTTGCTTCAACGTGGATGGAACTGGAGGGTATTATGCTGAGTGAAGTAAGTCAATCGGAGAAGGACAAACATTATATGTTCTCATTCATTTGGGGAATATAAATAATAGTGAAAGGGAATATAAGGGAAGGGAGAAGAAATGTGTGGGAAATATCAGAAAGGGAGACAGAACGTAAAGACTGCGAACTCTGGGAAACGAACTAGAGGTGGTAGAAGGGGAGGAGGGCGGGGGGTGGGAGTGAATGGGTGACGGGCACTGGGGGTTATTCTGTATGTTAGTAAATTGAACACCAATAAAAATAAATTAAAAAAATAAAATAAAATACAAAAAGAAATACACTTTGTGAGAGATATAAAATAAGTTCACACTTCTCATTAGGAATAACATGATGAGCTCTAGAGGAGAGGTGGAAAAAGCTGTAAGGATTTTGTAAGGCAAGGGGAAGAATGGAAGGATAGAAGACAGGGTAGAATGGAATCAGAAACAAGTATAATTTGTGATGGGCCTCAGTGAATAGGCAGGATTTAGTCGGGTAGATCAGATGAGAAAGGTGTCAAGAGAAGATGATGAACAAAGCATTAGGCATGTTTAGAAAACTGAGTTGTCACATTTGGTGCTGACAGTGTATGGCAGGGATGATGAGCATAGGCTCTTGGGACAGCCTTTCTGGATTAAAATCCTAGCATTACCCTGTACGAGCTATAAGACTCTGGGTAAATCATTTGAATTTCCATATGTCTCCTTTTCCTCCTCTGTAAAATGGGGAAGAATAATAAAAACTTACACGGCTGCTGTATGTATTAAATGAGGTAATACACGTAAAGTGAGAACAATGTCTGACATCCAGTAAGTGCTCAGTAAATGTCAGCCATTTTTTATTTGGATGCAGTACAAAGGAAGTATCCAGGATTTAAGGCCGGAAGAGAAGATAGTAGCCATATTATGGAGAACTTGTGATGCCAGACTCGAGGGGTTGGGATTTAAATCAACACGAAGGAAGTTTTGAATAACAGAGTGTCATAAAGGCAGACAAACTGCTGTCAGTTTGTAGTAGATTTATAACAACTCCAACTACCAGGCAATGCAAAGGACTGGCTTGTGAGAGAGTTGTTACCATAAAATGGAAGGGTTCAAGCATAGCCTGATCAACCAAATTCAAGGGTGTTATTTATACATGGCAGTCAGGCAGTAGTTCAGTGTTGGCCTAACTGAATGGCCTCTAAGATTCCTTTCAACTGTAAGTTGATTCAGGATAGAGAAGCTACGAACAGTATGGAGGAAAAACTTGTGCATGGCACTACTAGGAGCAGGGAGCCCTAACAACTATTAAAGCAAGAGAGGGTAGTACAGGGGTGGAAATGGCAGGAGATGGGAACACACTGTTTAGGAAAATTGCTGGTCTAGAATGTCAGAGCTGGAAATCAGCCCAGCTTCCTCGTTGTACAGACAGAGAAACTAGAATTCTCAGATTGGGGAAAAGACTTATAGGGTAATTTTAAAGGGGTGAGCCTAGAGGCAGGGGAGCCAGCCAGGAATCCAGAAATTCAGAAATGAAGTAATATGGGATTCAAAAAGGATGAAAATAGCAGGAATAGAAAGGAAGGGAGAAGACATGAAGGCTATTTTGAAGGAAGAAGCACCACAGGGGTGGTAACTGACTGGATATAGGGGATAAATAAGCAGTAACTCCAAGATTTTAATGCTAGTTTAGTGGGAGGCAGAAGGCTAAGGACAGAGCCTGTTTGGCAAGGGGAAGAGAATGAGTTCTATTTTAGACATATTGGGGTTTGAAATTTATGAGGAAGGAAAAATAATTCAAGTAGACGTTGTCCATCAGTCAGATAGTCAGAGAGCCTAGAGCTCTGATGGAAAGGTTAAGGTAAGAGATGGGAGTCTTGAGATCTCATCAGTGCTCTTTCTTGAGGGAAACAGGAGAGAGAGGCAGAGAGAAAGACTGGAGAAAGGCAAAGAGAACAAGGCTGACCTCTGAGCCTTGAGGGATACCCACAAGATAGAGATGGGAGAGGCAGTTGAGTCACAAAGGAGAACAGAGAAACAGTGAGAGAGCGTAGAGAAACAAGACAGTTCAGTACCACAGAAGCCATGCTGGCAGCAGGACTTTGAGAACACCAGAATGGCACCTTGGAAACAATACTGATGATAGCAATACTAAAGATTTATTAAACAATGAAATATAAATATCGCTGTTAAAAAAATGGAGCAATATATATATATACTGACAGAGAAAGATCTCCAGTATATGTAAGTAAAAAAAGTGAAATGCAGAAGATTGTTTTAACATGTATAAGAGGCAAGACAAAGAATCCATATCAGATTTTTTTTCTGTGTATATAGAGATACTCTGGAAAGATGCATTAAAAAAAATCTAAGCACAGTAGGGGGTGGTGAATCCTGGGCTGACAAAGAACATCAGAGAGTAGGACACTATTCTCTGTCTACTTTCTCATACTAACTGGATTTTGAACCATATGAGTATGTTACCTATTCAACGCACAGTTTTAAATAGAGAACAGTTGTGTAAAGGAGACAAGGAAGATGACAAAGATGACAACAATGAAAAGGCTAGTAAATTCAGCCCTCATGAAGACCTCAGCAGAAGCCAGATTGGAGAGGATCAGGGAATACATAAGCTGCAAGGACACAGAAACACTGATCATGCAAATACACAAGCACATGCTATACACTTACACATAAAATGCACGGTGCTATCCTTGGAAGGGTAAACTAGTAACCGGTTACGGTGGTTGCCTCTGGGAAGAGAAATAAGGGATTAAGAAACACTTGCCCACCTATGTAATTTTAATTTTGTTCCATGAACCTTTATCACCTATCCCCAAAATAGCAATTTAAACAAATACACTGTGTTAGGAAGAGGGAAAGGAGGGAAGGAAGGAAGATAGGAAGAAAGGAAGAATGAAGGAAGGCTGGCAGGCAGGGAGGCAGGCAGACAGGGATGCCAGCTACTTCTCACTTAACAAAATTGGTGGCAATGAGGACAGGCTAAGAGAGGTTGGTTTTGTAGAGGCCAAGAATATAAAGTTGGATTTTTTGTTCATCGCTTCCCCCCTCCCAGTGTAAGAGTCAACAGGGGTATTGTGAAGGAAAAGCACTCTAAAATGGGATAAACTGAATTTTGAATACCAGCTCCACCACCTACTGGTCCCATGAGTTTTAGAAAGAAAGCTACTGAACCCTCTTAAACTCTATTTCTGCATCTTAGAATAGCGACACTACTAAGTACAGCTCACACATTAGATCATATAATCCTGAGTCTAATCCAACATGGGGGTTAGGGGCATCGAACCCCTGCACAATCAAAAACCCATGTATAATTCTTGGTTCCAAAACTTAATTATTAATAGCCTACTGTTGACTGGAAGCCTTACTGATAACAGAAATAGTAAATAAACATATATTTTCTATGTTTATATATTGTATGCTTACAATAAGGTAAGCTAGAGAAAAGAATAGGTTAAGAAAGTCATAAGGAAGAGAAAAAATGTACAGTATTGTACATATATTTATTGAAAAAATACTTGTATAAGTGGTCCCACATAGTGCAAGCCCATGTTTTTCAAGGGTGAGCTGTATTTAACAAGCTTCTCCAGAAGGCTTGGGAATAACTGATCTTTTCTCTAATGCTATGGCACAAAGAACATGGTAACAGGAATAGTTAATATTGGTATAAGAGAACATGAGGGTGCCTGGGTGGCTCAGTCAGTTGAGCATCCGACTCTTGATTTCCGCTCAGATCATGATATCAGGGTCATGAGATGGAGCCTGTGTTAGACTCCATGCTCAGCAGGGAGTCTGCTTGAGATTCTCTCCCTCTCCCTCTGCCCCTCCTTCCCTGGGTGTGCGCTCTCTCATTCTCTCTCTCTCAAAAATAATAAATAAATAAATCTTTAAAAGAAAAAAATAAAGAAAACATGAGGCACAAAAAGAGGGTTTTGAAACAAAACTCCAAAGTATAGTGGGACAAACTTGGGATTCAGGGGCAGGTAGAGCTGGATTCAAATCACAGCTCTACTGGCTACTAGCCCTGTTACTAGAGAATATTGTCTGGCCTCTCTAAGCCTTTTTTCTTTTTTTGTCATCCCTTAATTTATAATAGTGATGAGATTTGAGATTATGCATGTAAAACTCCCAGAACATAATTGGCATTTAGGTATGGTAACTTTGATCAGCCCCAGCCCAGAGTTTAGGCCCCCAAGCACATAAAATAGCAATGCCAATTTCCTATCATGGACTTCTATTCCCTTGTCCCTTCGAACCAGCATTCAAAAAATAAAAGCATATCAGTTATCCCTTTGATTTTTCAAGCACCTATGTGGTCTCTCAAAGAATTCCCTCCTGCCCTTTGAACTTTTAATTCATTCTTAAATGATTTACTGGCTGCCTGGCCTCCAAATGACCATACTAGCAGTCATGTCCTTCCTCTCTAAAGCTCTGTGACCCTGATAGGGTTTACCATTCCCACACTCTAGGAGCAGGCTTCCAAAACAAAACTTTCAGCTCTGGAAGGACCTTAATGGAAAAAGCAGTAAGGAGCAAGCTAATATTCTCTGCTTCTTCCACCATTGCCTGCAAATGCAGAATCATCACCTCTAAGACTTTCTCAGATTGTGTATATTCCTTTCAGACTTAGTATGTGATTCTGATAAGGACAAACACTTCCTGGGGTCTCTTTGAGCACTGTTCCTAAAGTTGGCTCCAGTGATTCAAACCCTCCAGCAGTTGTCTGGGCAGGAATGAACTAAGAGAAAGCCTCACAGTGTGTCTTTTAAACTGTCATAGTACTGCCACTATGAGTTTTTGTCTGTTCCTTTTAGTGCCCTGACATGACCTAATTGACTTCCACAGAGACAGTAAGCCACCAATTAGATTAGACCCCATTAGGAAGGAGAACAGAGATGGTTCTTCTGGATCCTTTTCGGCATTCTCAGCTTTGAATCAAAGAGTGAGAAAAGGAATGTCATGGTCAAATAATGAGGACACTTAAGGCACCCGGTATAAATACCAGACGATGACTCACATCCAAGACTAGTCAGACAGAACATGTTAGGGCTTGCTTAAGCAAAAGTGGAAACACACACACACACACACACACACACACAAAATGTTCACATAAAGCTATATCCTTTGGGCTGAAGTAGGGAAACATGGAAGACTCACATTATGCCCTCCCGAAACACATAGCAACAGAAGGGGTGACTGCTGTTTTAAGAGTTTCAAAACAACACTGCCCAATAGCAAGGGGAACGCTGTGATCATCAGCCAGCAGGCCTCTCTCATGTGTAAGCCTCAGGAACACAGCTCACACACAAGATCTGTAGTAGCAAGAAACCCGACTGTTGCAAACCAAACTCCAAGCAGCTCAGAGACAAGCGGGTAATCACTCCCATCCGTCACTGCTGTCATCATCCCTCTCATCCAAGATTGCACCTGGGAGCCCTCTCAACTTCCACCTGCACCACTATTTCCTTCTATGTGTTCCCTCTGTCCTCAGCTCACACAATGTGTCATTCAGGGCTCATCCTACTTACTGGGTGTCACTGAAAGACGAGAAAACTTGGCTATCCTATCCAGCTCTTCTAGTCATCTCCTCTTTCTGATCTGGGATTAGAAGTGGAAGGGGGAAAACGACCAATTATTGAACACAAAATTTCTTTGTGACACCTCCAGCAAACTATTATGGAGAGACTATTTTGTGCTCTGTGATGATGGGGAAGGATGATGAGGAAGATACAGAAGATATAACCACTATCCTCTAGAAGACTTTGGGTCAATAAGCCGACACAAGGCAGCCAAAGTACCCACAGATTTCTACTGGAAAATCAGAAGTACCAGCACTACAAAAAGGGAGAGATTACTTGCACCAGGAGTGGACTGAGATGATGCCCTTGTGGCTTAGAGCTAGGGCTTGAAGATTAGGCCCAACTGGAAGGGGCAGAGATGAGAAGAAAAGGCCTTCCAGGTATGCAGCATAGAGCCAATGCACTCAAGGAACATCCAGATGGGGAATTTGGTGGCCAGAATTTCCCCAGCATGTTCGGGGGGATGGAGAGGAAACTATTCTGCCTGAAAACCTGGGTCCTGAAAGGGAGCCAGATGGAGAACTGTCCATACACCAAGCTTAAGTAGTTTGGGTGCTATTTTACAGGTAGCAAGGGACCCTTAAATAACCTTAAGTGGGCGAGGGGGATGATCAAAGGGAGGGAAACCACTAGGGAGGCCACTACAGTAGTACAGTTGTTCCAGAAGGAGGCTTCTTCATGCCTGTCCCAGCTCTTGCAAGATCCTCCTGCAAAGCTGCCTTCTGTCTGAGCTCACTATTGCAGAGCTCATTGCTATGCATCTCTTTTAAGTTGGGTGAGATATGAATGACATTTCTTATTCTGAATGAAACTCCTAATATTGTCCTGAAATTGGGTCAGGGACTTAAGTAGAAGTAAAAAGTAGAAGCTTCATTCATCCCAGTCTTCCAGTTTAGAAGAAAGGAACTATGATACACCATTTCCATTTATGTAATAGCATTGGGTGGCTTGGCCCCTGGGGTCACTGGTCTCTTGTAAGATCCCAAAAGAAAAGTGGGGGCAGGGAGTGGGGGATAGAGAGAGAGAGAGGCAGGAGAGAACTGCTAACATAGGGTAAAACCTGATTGTCAAGTGCTTTTCTGGGGCCTGTTCCAGATCACTGTCACTTATAGGCTTAGACTAGAGCTCAGCCCTAAATTAGGGCTCCAGCCTAGAAGGCGGGATGGGAGGTAGAAGGGCCCCACCTGGGTCTTAGCAGTGGGAATTAACTCTCCCTGATTCTTAATTCTTTTGGCTTTTATTAGTGGCTGGAAGGGGAGAGGGATGTAACCTGAACCCTAGTGCAGCTGAGAAGGGCTAAGAGCCAAAAACCCTCCTTAAGCAGATACAGTATGTGCAGGGTCTGGGCAGGTTTCAGAACACTGCACATTTCTCCAGCCAAAGGCACAGGAAAATATGAAAATTACATATTTAACCCCTCACATCCAGAAGGGGAGAGAATCATCTTCCTACCAGAACAGCAAAGAGAAGTTAGCAAGCTGGCTCTTGCCTTTTTCACAAAAATACCTCTAGCAGCTAGATGGTCAAGTCAATTTCAAATATAAATTATAAGCTATTTCACCTTGACAGGAGAGTTAGGTAAAGCAACCCATGTGCCTATTAGACCCTAGTAGGAAGTGAGTTCTGTCTACAAGGAGGGAGGGAGGGAGTGAACAGACCAAATTCCACAGCACAAGCATCTTTACATCATTCTGACTTTTAGTTCATCACCACACAGAAAGTGGGTAACACTACACAAAAGTTAACAGATCTAGAAAGCAAATCTCAGAAGGATGGTGTCAGAAGACGGATGGGGAAGCCCATCTGCACACAAAATTAACCTTTCCTGAACATTTCATGTAAGTACACATGGCATCAGGGCTAGGGTTTGGGTCAGATAATCACTCCAAATTTGCAGAAGTCTCTTAGCAATAGAATTATGTTTTCCATCCAGGTTTGCAGTAAATGAGTTTTTGAAGCCAGTCTCTATTTCCTCCTTATTTTAATGTAACAATCAGGATGAGACTGTGGTAAGGACACCACTGAAGGCAGATAATTCATACTTGCAAGTTTAACAACACTTTTTCAAAGGTTGCATTTAACAACCAATACTACTGTCAAGATATTAAAAATGATAATATTCACAGATTAGTAATAGTATACTATGCAAAACAGAAAACTGCTAACAAAAATGCAATACAGACTTGAGACTCCACTGGTTTGAGGTTTGCTTTACTATGCCTCCACATTCTATTTTTCATATATAGAAAACAATCCTTAAACATCTTGGCAAGTCAACTGATGTTTTTTAACAGCTTCAAACCTTTTAATATTTCAAGGTTCGTGTCTGAAGTTTGGCATTTTGACAGTTTCTTCTATTTTGTGTTTGTTTGATTTGTGGACTTTCCCATCACTTGAAAGTACTAAGTTCGAAAGAAGGCACTTCAGACAGTAACACCTCAGGTGACCAGGCATCCTGCAGATTGGAGGAAATAACAAGACAAAGCTATGACCAGAAAAGCCCATTAAATAACAATGCAGGCCTGTTCCAATGTCTGTTGGAGCATGAGATTGTCTGGCAATTAACTAATTTCCCAAACAATCCACAGATTGGTAAACTGTCTATGTTAACCATTATGTTCCTAAAATAATGATTTGTTGTTTTAACTGATCAGTGGCCTTAAGTAAACAAATCCTTTTTTCCAAGCTGTCTATGGAACTTCTTTATTGGATAGTCCCACAGACACCTAGGTCTTGGAAGACCCAAAACAGAATGAAAGCTGGTTGGCCCTCCCAATCCCCGTAACTACTTTGAGACTTCCAGTTTAGTTATGGGGGATTCATCACTAACCTCCCTCTCTCCTTCATTTCTTCAGCTCCAAATGGTGTGTGTTACCACTAACATCTGACAACTTGCTAATGTGTAACAATAGCATATTGCTAGGATGGCTGATTCCCTTGAAATGCCTATCCGTGTTGTTCAGTTTAGGTCTTTCTTCATGTAAGCACTCAGGTGGCTGGTACTCTGTCAGGTGCTTTACCTTTTTTAAAATTTTTTTAAAGATTTTATCCATTCATCCATGAGAGACACACAGAGAAAGGCAGAGACATAGAGGGAGAAGGAAAAGCAGGCTACTTGTGGGGAGCCCAATGCGGAACTCAATCCCAGGACCCTAGGATCATGTTCTGAGCTGAAGGCAGACACTCAACCACTGAGCCACCCAGGTGTCCCAGTGCTTTACCTTTAATGCATTAACTCTGATCCTCCAAAACAACAAAGTGGCTACTCACTTCCAGACCAAATCTATTCTATAGCCCAGGACATTGGGCAAGTGAATAAAGGTGAACTAAAAGTGAATAAATGAACAAACAATACACACCCTGTCCTTGGGGAGCTCACGCTGTTAGTTCACCATGGGGTGAACAAATTCACCTCAGTCTCCTGTCTGTGTCTTTAGGACATGCAACCTGTACACTAACCAGAATGAATGCCTTTCTTTCCCCCGACCTCAACCTACCTAAATCCTATATATCCCGCAATATATATATCCAATTATATCCAATATATATATATCCAATTCTTCCTTTTCCCACAAAGCTCCCTGATCACATAGGCCCATAGTGAAATCTCCTTCCACTGAATAAATGTTGCTCTTAGATCCTAGCCCATGCTTTCAGCACTTAAACATTTTTGTTTCCTGATCTTGCAGTAGTGGCTCTCCTCAACCAAACTGTAACTTCCAGGGAACAGGTCTTCTATGGTGGCTATCTCTTGTATTCTCTAGAGTTAGGCACTTTACAAAGTACTCAATAAATATGTGTTGACTGCTTGATTGATTGACTGATTGATTGGAGGCTTAGTTTAGAGTTCTTAGGTAGGAGCCAAATAAGGTGTAGCATAGCCTTTCAAATTGCTGGATGTTCAGACATTAGCCAGAAATCACATCTGGTCTTCCAACTTCTGGCAGCAGAAGACATCCCATTAAAGGTGTCCTGCCACTTCGCATCTTCCCAAAGATTCTATAACTGCATACAATTCATTTTTTTAAGTTCAAAAATTCTCCTAAGAGACACCTGTGGGATGCTTTTTCTTTTTCAAATCACATACACATCTAGTACTTATATGAGATAAAGGATAAAATCAATCTCCCTCTCTCTTGGGAAAAAAGCATGAGTTCTATCATTTTCATTTTGCAAAAGAGGAAATTGAGACATAGAGAAGGAAATGACTTGCCCAATGACATACAACTGAGTGGCAAAGCAAAAACTGAACTTCAGGCCTTCTGAATACAGGCCCATACCCTTTACCCTGATTTGAGATTTAAAACAAAATAAAAGCAAAATCCTTCCTTTCACCCTGATCCCTGAGGATCATATATTGGCAATGTTACTGGCTTTTGCACAAAATTACATTTCCCTCATTTCTCTCTCCCCTACTTCCTCTCTTCTTCTCCCTCACCCCCACTCATTTTTCTCTTTCATTTCTATTTTATTTCTCTATTTCAATTCTTTCCACACCACCCCCCTTATATTCTTACCCAGTTCTTTTTTTTTTTCTTTCTCTTTCATCTGTTCACCTCTGTGAACATGGTACTATAGAAAGAATTTGGGATTTGGAAGTCGACAGAAGTAAATTGCAGTGCCAGCTTTTCCACTTATTGTGTGACTTACACTCTATTACTTAACTTCCCCAAGCCTCCATCCCCTTATCTGCACCATGGAGACATCATTATCTACCTCAAAGAGTTACTGTAAAAGTTAAATGGGAATATACATGTAAAACACCTGGAAGCAATAGGCTTTGCAACACAGCAGGTCTATTACCTCTCCTATCACACCATATCTAGGCCTTGACTACCCTTTGGGTTCAAGTAGTTGCTGAAATCCAACCAAACTACATGGCCTCTACCCAGTGAGTACACAAGCACACAAGTGGAATATCCAGGTCCTTGCGTGGTCCACTTTTCAGCCTGTTGTCTTGATACTCCCTGATTGCAAACTTCACAGAGAGCCCCAAACTCTCAGTCAAGCCCTTCAAAGAATATGAAAATCAAGACCCAGTTACTCACCCCTGAGGCTCCAAGATGTCATCACTCACCCTCTCAGTCAGATAAGATGCTATCAAAAGCTGCCAACCTGCATAAGTTTTCACAGGAGCTTTTACTTACATCAAACACAAGCAAAAAGAAATGGAAAACAGCAAGGCAGCTCAACAAAGACAAGGCTTTAGCTTGTCATCTTCTCATAAGTGAAGATGGGGCTACAGCCATGAGACTCTAACCCCTTTCCAGAAGAACTAGTAGAACCAGCTTTACTCCTAGGTCTACCTCCTATCACTCCCAACCCCCACCCCCAAAAATCAATTTCTGATGGACCGTGAAAGGCAGGATAGGAGAACCATTCAAAACTTCCATGCCAGAGGCTCAGGAAGAGAGTTGAGCATCTAGCTGGGAATCTGCTGAGTGGCATTAGGGTGGGGGCCAGAAGACACCACAAAGGGTCTGTCCATCACTGGTTTTAACCCTTGATCTTGTCAAATTAGTCCCACCTCTCGCATTCCTTACAGATGTAATATTAAAAGGCTGGAGTGAAAGTTAACAGACCATGCCACTTGCCATCCCTGAGAATGTACCAGGAAACAGCCACTTCGGGGAAGACAGGAAGTAGGAGTGTGGAGAAAAGCAGTGCACTGTAATAACTGCCTGCTGTTGGACAGCCTTCACCCTTCCACAGACCAGAGCAGGCAAAGGTCCTGGGGCCCTTAACGACTGACCTTTCAATAAAGCAGAAGCTCGCCCCGCTCCCCCCACGCCCCCCCCCAGCAGGGAGTCAAAGAAGAAACAAGAGGGGATGGGGTACCTGGGTGGCTCAGTAGGTTAAGCATCTGCCTTTGGCTCAGGTCATGATCCCAGAGTCTTGGGATCGAGCCCCATATCAGGCTCCCCACTCAGCAGGAGCCTGTTTCTCCCTCTCCCTCTGCCTGCCACTCACCCTGCTTGTGCTTGCTCTCTCTGTCAAATAAATAAATAAACAAATAAACAAACAAATAAAATCTTAAAAAAAAAAGAAAAAAAGAAACAGGAGAGGACAGAGAAGGGAAGTAGCACGCCAAAATTACTCTGCAAGTTGATAAAAAGAGTATCAGGAAGGCGACAAAGGGCCTGTCCTCTACTGAAACAGGACAGAGAGAGACACACGGTGTGAGAAAATAACCCGCTGACCTGGCTATTAATTTGCTGAGTGTTTTCAAACTTTATCAACCTTAACTCTGCGAGCTTCTCTTACCCGCCCCACTGGAAGCATGGCTGAGCCAAGAGGGACAAAGTTGGTACAACTGACCTGTGAAAAAAGAAGAAAAAAAAGTTGGGTTTTGGACAGAGGGCAGAGAAGCCAATGAATGAACAAAGAAGCAATAGCACATGAATGAGCCAGTCCAAAATGCAGGCTTTAAGCAACTGGTGCTGATGCATGGGGGCTGGGAAGCAAAGATTGGACATGAAAGAATGGCAGCCTGGATGCCTGGAAAATGTGTCTGTTGCTACTAGGCAGTGTTCACTCTGGGACACAGCACAGTCATAGACTTGCACTGCAAGAGGAGGGAGTGGAGGTGGAGTCAAAGGGGAAGGGTTAGTCACTTCGAGAAACCAAGTCATCTTGATCTTTGCAACTTCAGGGCCTGACTGGGCTGGCTTGGTGCCCAAGTAAACATGCCAATGTGATGTGAGGGAGAACGGATCATCCCTTGCAAAACTAATGCCCAAGACAATCTTTCCACTTGGCCTATTTACACTGGATGTGGCAAAGAGGTATAAGGAGACCAAGCTCTACCCGCATCCCATTCCTTGGAAGGTAGTCTTCAGCCAGGAAAAAGAAATATCTCCACTTACTCATTAATGACTTATTTGAAGTCTGTCTGATGGGATTTTTTTTTTCAGGAGAGCACCAGGAGACAAAATACCGGCTGCCCAGAAATTAAGTGAAAGTGATCTAGATATCAACATAAGCAATCGCTGGTTACAAGGCAACAGGCAAACTGGGAGTTCAATTTCAGAGATAAATTCAACCATAAATACACTGTGCACACACATCTTGTCCCAGCATCAAGAACAAGAACACACTGGGCACGTTGATAGTAGCAGAACCCCAACCCGACCTAGATCTGTGTAACAGTGAATCTAGAGCACTTGTCCCTAACTTCTGAAGAAATTGTTTTCCAAGAATCATTTTCGTAAATAAACATCTTGGAACTGTGGATAGTATCCCATGGGCAGAATATTATAAATGATGGTTAGGTTCTATAATTCCATCGGTCATATGCCATGGACTAAATAGGCCTCTCCAAAACTGCTATGAACTGAGTCACTATAGATAACATCATGTCAGAAAGACAGATTCCCCAGCCTTCCCCTCTCTCTTCTCCAGGCCTCTCATCCTTCCATAATGATGAGGATTAAGCTCCATTCCAATATCCTCCCCAGTCAGTGCTTTAGTGGCAAGAAAAGATGTTTGCCCAACTTTGGTGACAAACTGGTGGATGTGAGGGGTCTCCCTCCTACTGGGAGACAGGGCCGTGGGTGCAAGGCCTCCCACAGAAGTGACTCTTAAGGGCATTCCAGGTTTAGACAGACCTCAAACCCAGGGATGGCAGGAACAGCAGGAGCTTTGCAGTCGGTGTCAGTGACAATATGCAGGGAGATGAATATTTGACAGGGGGTTGCCACAGAGACTGCTGTGCCTAAATTCCTATATAGGAGCTCTGTAAGTGGAGATTTTTTTTTATATTACATAGTCAGCATCTTCAAACTTGGAGATATCTATTTTTCTCAGAAGGGGAAAATTCAGTTCAGAGACATTACTCCTACAAATTCCAAGCCAAAGGCTGATAAAAAAAATTCTGATGTCTTGAAGTTCTGATTTTGATGCTATTCATTAAATGCCACTTCCTTTTGTTACTCAACTTCCTTCTTTGTAACTTTTTGTATAGACACGTATGCTCCTTGAGGTCAGAGCTTATATCTTCTTTCTCATCTCCCTTAGAACACTTTTTCTCAATGCTAGCCTGGGCTAAAGAAACAATAAGAGATGAAATGTGTCCCTCCCAAATCTATTACGTGGCTGTCTCAGATGCCTATGTAAGGCGGCCTTTGGCAGGTATGGCTTGGCAGCAGCAAGGTACTTCCACTAAAAGGTTTTGCTTGACACAAGGTCTGTTGTATGCCATGGATACCGGAAAGAGCCAAAGCGGTCTTTGGCTGTATTTTTTTTAAAGAATGGTCCTAGTCTTCTCAGTTATTGTATTTAGCTGTGGGCTTCATAACTCAAGAGGAACATGGACAGGCTGGAGTGCACCCAGAGTGTGAAGAGGAAACAGGAGAGGAGGCTGGATCTCAGATGCCATAGGAATAGCTGAAATTGCTAAGGCTCTTTAGCCAGAAAAGTGAGACAGGGGACATAGTCTGTGTCTTTGGACCTCCCAAAGGCTGCCCTGAGACAAAGAGAAAGCATTCTTGTTTTGTGTGGTCCTAGAAGGTAGGGCTAGGACCCACGGAGAGAAGGTAGAGGGATAATGATTTCTATTCAACATATGAAAAAGTTGTCTACAGTCAAAACTTTCCAACCAGGAAATGGACTAGTTAAGAAGGGAGTGAACTCCCCATATGAGCACAGGAGAACAAGTTCAAAGCTAGTAGAAGGCTAATGGACTGGTTAAGATTAAGACCAGGTGACTTCCAAAAGGCCCTCTTGACTGAGAATCTGGGATCCTAGCTAGGCCTCCTCCAAGAACAGCATTAGATTAGTGGTCCTGAGTCAAGTCTGTCCTTTGGTGCCTGATGGGGGTGGGGAAGCAATTAACAGTCCTCAGATCTGTCAGTATCTCCCCTCCCCGCCCCTCGCCCACTGGCTCTTAAGAAGCCTAACTAGAAAAACTGTGATGTTCCCTATGGATAATCACTCCATAAACTCCAATCTCTAGCCTGAGTCCCTCTTTCCTCTTTAAAAAAAAAAAATTGGGGGCAGCCCGTGTGGCTCGGCCGTTTAGTGCCGCCTTGGGCCCAGGGCCTGATCCTGGAGATCAGGGATTGAGTCCCACATCAGGCTCCCTGCATAGAGCCTGCTTCTCCCTCTGCCTCTCTCTCTCTCTCTCTCTCTCTCTCTCTCTCTCTCTCGAATAAATAAATGAATAAAATCTTACAAAAAAATTCCTGGGAGGGGTAGGGGAGAGCAAAAGGGGAAATAATTTTAATTTTTTTAAAGGGACAATACTCAAGTGTCTTCCAGCTGGAGTTGAATTCTTTTCTTTGAGGTTTTAGAGAGGGAAAATCCTCTAACAGGCTTGGCTTTTTTCACTTAAGGGAGCACATGTGTGGATATCAATAGGGTACCAGGTGTATTATGACAGCCCAGCAGGCCCCAAAATAGTGTGTACCCAAAACTCAGCCAAGGGTTACCAGACATACCACCTGCCCTTCTTGCTCTACCTCCCTCCAGCCTTCTCTGTATCTTTTTGGATGGATTCCTACTCCACGTCTCCACATGCCTTCGACTTTCTGGGAGAGTTGGGGAACTCTGGCCCCAGACATCTTTGCTTATTCCAGAGGCAGATGAGGAGGGGGATTCATGTAAGCACCCAGTCTGGACGAAGCTCCAGAGAAGCATACCCCATGAAGGTCCCTTTATGAATGCCAAGCCCTGGTCTTGGGTGCGCCCAGCGTGAAGGCTTCACAGGAACTACTGGTTCTCATATAACACCACCTTTGCAGCCAGTAAGAACTCAAACTCGCAGCCAAATTCAATGCCAGCCACAAGACAGCCTTAATCTGACTTAACCCATGTCCTATTGAAATCTCAACTGCCTCTTTTTGTGCTTCTTCTAGGAAATAAGGTCAGTCCTGGTGGAGATTGGAGGTGGGGAGGAAGCTAAAAAAAAACCTTAAAGGGCATGCCCTGCCATCTTCCTAGGCTAATGATAGCAAACAGTATTAGAGCTGTCCCAATTCATCCTCATGTCATCTTTGATAATAAAGATGGGACAAGTATGCCTACCCCCACTTAACAAACAGACATTTGGATCTAGAGATGGTAAAATGATACAGCAACAGAAATGCACCGTAAGTGAAGGAGGTGAAGTTTCATTCCCCTCCAAGCTACTTCCCCACCCCACCCTGCTTTGTTCCAGGGCAGTAACTAGTGGCCACTTGCTTCACTGTGCCTGATGGAGACTGCCACCAAAAAAGGGCCAGGAAGAGGGCAAATACATAGGATAAGCCTATCTTCTCCCCAGTTTAGCTCCTTCTCTTGCATCCCCACTGGCCTCCACCCCTTCTCTTCTTCACCTTCAGCCAACCTCAGGACACACTTCCAAGAACTCAAAATGAAGAGGGGAACCTTCACGCTAGAGGTCAGGAACTCTCTGTGTATCTGTCTGTCCATTTGTCTGTCTTTCTCTCTACATCTCTCTCTCTCTCTCTCTCTCACACACACACATACACACACATATGTGCCACCTAAGGATACAATCTGAATCTCTGAGACCTCTGAGAGGCCCTATTTGATGCAGAATCATTGCTGCCAGAACCTGGGAAAGGTCACCCATCCCCAAAGATCTTTTCCAGTATGGGGAATCAACTTCATGGATGACTGTCTACACTGTAGAGGGGCATCCCTAGGTGGCAAAACAGATAAATACAATTAGAAGAGAATCTCCACTTTATCCAAACAGGCCTCCTGGGCCAATAAGGTAGTATAAGATGCTAAACAAAGGAATTAATAATACGAAGGTCATGGGACCAAGTCCTGTGTGGGTTGTGCTTCCTTGGAAAAATCACAATGTATGGGGAAATCATAAGCCATCCCTTAACACTTGGGATAATCAATAGCAGGTTATTTAAAAAAAAAAAAACATTTCCTTTTTCTTTCTCACTGAATTGTGAGAAGACACCAGTCTCCTAAAACTTGGGCAGCTAGGGCAGCCTGGGTGGCTCGGCGGTTTAGTGCTGCCTTCGGCCCAGGGCATGATTCTGGGGTCCCAGGATCGAGTCCCACATCGGGCTCCCTGCTTGGAGCCTGCTTCTCCCCTGCCTGTGTCCGTTTGCTTCTCCCTCTGCCTGTGTCTCTGCCTCTATCTCTCTCTCTCTCTCTCTCTCTTTCTCATGAATAAATAAATAAAATCTTAAAAAAAAACTTGGGCAGCTGAATTCCCCATGTTTGAGGAAATCACAGGAGCCACTAGGAAATCAACCATTTCCCAACCAACTTGATGATTTCCTGATCCAAAGGTTCTCCCAGGACAAATATGAGGTAGCCTTTCACACTCTACGCAGTCTTTTCCCACTGTTCACCCTTTCTCAACTCCCTCCACTCCCAAGATTTCTCCACAAGCTATCTCTAAACATGTACACCACACCAGACCCAAATTGCCTTTTTTTCCCTGTCACGAAAGGAGGTTCTCCAGCATTCCCCACCATGGTTCTTGCACCTCACCTCTCTCTCTCTGCCTGACCTGAGATTATTACAGTAATTTGGAGGCACTAAAACAGTCCTTTTCTACTCTCTAAGCCCAGACTTCAGCAAGGAGTGTCCACAACCCAGTCCTCACCTACTGTGGAACCACAGGCTGGGATGGAAAGAGTCACTGGGGAAACTGTCAAGACTAGATGCATCCCTGAATGGTTCTGCCCCATACCCCTGCACAAACCGCAGTACTACCAGAAGAATAAAGAAACTCTCCATGTAGTAGAAAATAAAGCCCTGGAGCCTACCACTGACTTACTGTCTGGCAGACCTAGACAAGCCACTCACTGCATCACTGCCTCAGTTTTTCCATCCATTTCTCTACAACCTTCCCTGACTGCCTCACAGGGTGGGGGGGATGGGGGGGATGGGAGGTAAGAGGCTAATGAAATAAGGGATATGGAAACACAGTATAAACAGCAACACTGTATGCAAATGGAGCAAAGCCACCTCTTCAGTCCACAACCCTTCTGAGGAGAAAACAATGCCTACTGGGCTGTCATAAGTCTTATTTAAAGACCACCCACTTGAATCTCATTATAGATGTGAGAACACCTCAGCCCAGGCAGGGCAAGGGATGTACTCAGGATCCCCAAGCTAATGAGTGTCAGAGCAAGGATTAGAACCCAAGGTTCCAATCTTCCAATACAATTCTCTTTCTATGACCTTCCATCCCTTCCGCACCAGTGTGTGCAAACTGAGGCTATTTTCAAGAAGAAAGTTGTATTGTTCTGAAGCATAAGGGGAAACAAAACTAAATTAGAAAAATGAAAAGGGGACTAATGAACTCTGCCACAGAGTGTCTTGGCAAGAAAAAAATACAGGCAATTATTGCACTTAAAAAATACTATGGCCTCTTTATGTAATATTGGGGCTAACCATGTTATATACAACTGGCTTTTACTGTAAGGTACCAGGCCATTTGGGAGGAATAGGATAAATGCTTTTGCTCCCTGCATACCCAAATGTGTGTAGTAATGAGTTTTCATATAATAGGGGTCAACTGTATGTTCAGCAGAAAGGGAATCATTAAAAGGCACCCTGCCTCTCAACACAGGAGTCACTTCCTCAACAGCTTAGCCAAGGAAACCCTCATCTACCCTCAAATAATCCCCCAGCCAGACCACAAATTGCTGGCTGCCCCATACTTAGTAACACCCCCTGCTATGCTCAGCACTGGCTCTGCAAAACAATCCAGGGCCATAGCAGTAAGCACTCTCTGGGGCGTTTCTCAGGATGGCTCAGCCCTGGGCAGAGGTGAAAAACGACCTTTCCAAGATAGGTTGTCTAGGCAGACTGTGGAAATTCTGTGGGTGGTGTAAGGAGAAAAAGAAAGGGAGGAACTGCCAGATCATGGAGGGCTGCATAGCCCATTCTGACCTTGGTGGAAAGAAGGAAGAGAGGAGTCTGATTAGAAGGAATTCCTGAAAGCTGGGATTCCCCTCCCCAAAATGGTTGTTGGAGAGTGTTCTTGTTTTCTTTGGTTAAAAAAAGGTTTATATAATTCCCTCCTGAGACTATTGGAGGGAGAGTGCCTTAAGAGGGGATGTGATAGTGGGTGACAAAGGCATCTCAGCCTGGTTAGAAATACCAGTATGGGGACCAGTATGGGGAAGGAAGAGGTGGATGAAACTATGGGCTGGTTATTGGTGTTGGGGGGGCCGGGGCAAACATCCCAGGTTTCCCCAACAGCTCCTCAAAGTTTTGCTTCAGGTACCTCATACTGCTCAAGCAGATTGGTATACCCCATGGCAATACCCCAAGGTTGCTAAGAGCATGGGCCCCAAGGCCTGAAGGAACCTCTCCCCTACAGGCTAGCCAGTGGGCCCAATGCAAGGGGTAAAGCAGCACCCTGTGGAGGTGTGGCAGGGCATTGGCCACCCCCTGCTGAAACGTGACCTCCCTTACAAAGCCAAAAAAATAGTGACATTTGATCCCTGCCTAGAAGCCACAGCTTTCCATCTCCAGCCCAAGCCCACATGTACAGCCTCAACTGCAATTTGAGTGGGTGGGAAGGGGAAGAGCTTTTCAGACTTGAGCATTTAAGAGAAACAAAAACAAAAACAAAAAAATGGGATGAAGTTCCAAAGTTCATTCACTTGGCAATCTGGCGCCTCAAGGTGAACGGCCCTACACATCTCTCTTCCCAGTAACAGCCCCCCAGGGCCCCCACACCCCCTCACCCCTACTGGGGATGGCTCCTTCTGGAGGAGGGGGTACTGGAGCACTCAGGAGAGGTCCTCTCCCCAGTCCTGGGCTGCAACTTGGCTTCCAGCAGATCACAAACTCCTAAAACAAACAAACCCTGGCGGCGGCAGCAGCAGCTCCAGCACAGCTGCGCTCCATGGCGCAAAAGTTTCCTCCACACTTCTCAACGTGCAGGAAATCTCGCCGGCGCTGGGGCAGGACTCCGGAGGGAGGGTAAGGCCGAGCCGAACCGGCAGGAGCAAAGCCTCGCCAGCTGAATGGATGTGCGCGCGTCCGGTCGTGGGAAGTGAGGCTGACGAAAGCCACCAGTGTCTCATCTCCGTTCCCACACCAGACCCTCGCCCTGCAACCTGCCCGGGTGGGACGACCCGCGAGTCGGCGGAGGAGGCAACGCTGCTAAGGGAGCTGCCAAGCGGCGCTGTCTGTCCCTCAAGGGCGAGGGAACTTCCAAGGAGAAACCCCCCAATAGCCACCGCTTCCTCCAGCTCAAACTGAGGGGAACAGCCGCCCCGACGTGGAGGAGCAAAACCTGCACCCCGGAGCCTAGCGAGTGTGTGCGCGTAGGGCTCAAGCCCCCGGGCCAGCAATGCTCCCATCCTGTACTCCCGCCACCCGTCATGGGTGTCTGCGCCCGGGCTGGTGGCGAGATCCCTCCGTGCCGCTAATGCTCCACGGGAGGGCTCTCACCCTCAGCCCGGACCAAGTTTCAAAGTTGGTCTGAGGGCCGCGTCCCAGGGCAGCCTGCGCACCCGCTTGCCCATTCAAAGTTGGGCACCGCTGGGACCGAGGCGCCAGTTCTTACCTTAGACACTGTGAGCGGTTCGCAGTGTTCCAGACCCCCTTTCAGGGTGAAGCCCCAGGGCGCCCCGCCTTGCAGCTGCACAGGGACGTACTGGAAGGACCCAGGCGGGTTCTCCATCCTCCGCTCGGCTCAGGCGCCGCGAGGCTCCTTTTCCTCGGGGGCTACGTTGCCTCCGCCCCCAGCAGCTCCGCCACCAGCGCCCTCCAGCGCTACGCCACCCCGCGCCGCCCTGCTCCGCCTACTCTCCCGGCTGGAGACGCTCGGGCAGCTGGCGAGCGCGAGGAGGAAATGACACGGAGCTGGAGAAAGGGGAGGGAGGAGAAGGAAAAAAAGAAAAGAAAGAAGGAGAGGCGGAGGGATAGCGCGTAATGGACGAGAAAACGGAGCAATGGGGAGGGGCAGTCAGTGCGACCTCGCCTATAGGATCGCTGGGGAGCAAGCGTGAGGCAAGGCCTCTCACATCAATTGTTACATTGTTTCATTCAAGCTGCTCCCCCGCTTTGGTCCCCCTCCTTACCGCCGGGTTCCCCGCCCCTCCAGCCAGCAGAGGCAAAGGGAGGTGAAAGTCGTTAGTGTGGGTAGCCCGCGTGGCCGAGTGGGCTGAAACGCTGGCTTCCCGATTACCGAGTTCGTGTTTCTCTGACTGCCTTTTTCTTCTGAAGGTCCCAAAACCGGGTCCTGGGAGGGTTACAAGGCTGCTAATTTGTGGACCTTGCCTAGAGGAATGGAAAGTAAAGCAAGCAGGCCAGCGAACACAGTGGGACTGTGTGTGTAGGCTGCTCTGTGTGTTTGCACTAGGTGTGTGGGGTCATTATGAAACATTGCCCCGGAGCATAGTTTAAATAAAGAAGCACTTTGAGGATGCCCCCTGCCTGGGCATAGCCGCACCCTGGCTCAGCGCTGGCGTCTGTGGGTAGCACTGTGCTTGTGTATGTTCCAGTCATCTGGAGTTCCTGGCATGGCCTTGCACTTGCCCCACTGAGATGACCAAGCCAGGAATCGGCAGACTGCTAGCAGACTAGTAGTATTGTTTCCGTTCCTAACAAACCTAAAGGAAAAAGCATCCATTGATAAGCTGGCCAGTTAACAATGTTGTGGCTTTTGGAAGAATCAGCTTTTAGACAGGGTCCAGATTTCTCCTCAGCTGTTCATCCTTGAGCCTGTAATTTCTGAGCGGGGCTTTTAGAACAGACCAAACACACACACACATACACACACGCACGTGCACATGCAAGCAAACACCCACAGTAATAGTCTCAAAAAGTGAATCTGTTACCAAATCTTATGCTGATTTCTCAGTCTTGACCTAAACAAGTTACCTACCTTCTCTGGGGTTTTGTCCCTAGAACCACATGCAGGCAGTGGGTTTTTATTTTTTTTAAGTATTTGCATTTTTATTTATTTTTTTAAAGATTTTATTTTATTTATTCATGAGAGACACACACAGAGAGAGGCAGAGACACAGGCAGAGGGAGAAGCAGGCTCCATGCAGGGAGCCTGATGTGGGACTCAATCCCAGGACTCTAGGATTGCACCCTGGGCTGAAGGCAGACCCTCAACTGATGAGCCACCCAGGCGTCCCAGCAGTGAGTTTTTAAAGGGCCTCACACTAGCAGGGAAAGTTTTGAAGGCTCAGCTGAGACTCAAGGGGGCTTCCTGCTCCCTCTTGCCTGTCCATTCTCTTGCCCTCTTCCTGTGCAGCTTGTTTCTCATCACCAAGGAACATACTGTAGCTCCCTGCCTTCCACAGTCAGCTTTCTGCAAATGAGGTTTCCACTCTACTTCCATTTCCTCACCTGTCCCTGACTCTTTCCCTTGCCTGCTGTGTACCCAAGCAGGCCAATGAAACTTCTCTCACAGGCCTCCCTCCCTCCCCCAATCCTTTCTTAGCCTTCTAAACTGCCTGCATTACATGATGCTGACCTGACTTTTCTTTAACAAAACTGCAACTTGGGTGTTGATAATCTTCCTTTTTAAAGTCTTTAGAGATGATTCACATAGGAAACTATCTTCAAACTTTTAGACTTCTAGACCTACAAAAACCATTTTGATTATGTGCACTGGTTTGCATTGTCCCTCCTAGAAAGCAGAAAATTTGAGAAAATGGCATCTTGATTTTTTGACTCCTAATTGTGTGTCAGCCTGTGACCTTCACTTGCTCCGTCCCACCTTGAAACTGATTTGAAACTGAACTTATTTTTTTTTCTTTTTGTGATAAGACTTTTATCTTCCTGATTGTTGCGTGGTGGAATTCAGCATATTTCAATCTCAACCTATGGAAACCTGCAAAGTTCAGTTCACAGTATATGTAGTCATCACTCAAGGTCTACCAAAATTGTATGTCTAGACTAGAGGAAGAAGTCTGGAAGCAGGAGACACACATATGAGCCCTGGCCTTGTCACTAACTAGAGAGGTGACCTTGGGCACATCACTGAATTGTGTTTCCTCTCATTTCCTTCATTTGTAAACTTCAGCTGGTAAACCCTGACCTACCCACCTTCCAGGCCTGTTAAAGACTAAAATGAAATAATACATATGAAAACACTTTGGTAAGTAAAAAGTAAAAGTCCTCACAACCATATTATGAAAGCAAATGCTGAGCTAGCCTTTAACCATTATGTTTTTATTCCAAGACTCATTCCACACTGTCTTCTTGCAGTTTATCCTTTTTATCATTACAACAGAGAAACATAAATCTTTTAGCCCCTGGTGCAAACAGCACATAAGTAGACATGTTGAACATCAGATGGCTAGATAGTGTTACTTCTTCACTGATAAAAATCACTGCTAGTAACAGGGATCTTATTCTTTCTTCCAGATAGGGGGAACATGATTATGTGCTAGAAAGGGTACTGGGTAGAACTTGAGATTGCCTGGATTCTAAGCTAGTTCTGTGTTAAATTGCTGTGTGATATTAAAAAGATCACACATCACCCTCCCTCTGTAAATTGAAGGGATTGAGCTATTTGATTTCTTAAGTTTCTCTACAGTTTGCAAATTATGGGACTACTTCCTGGCAAGTGGCTACGAACATATGTGCAAACAAAGGCTTGATGGTGGAAACGAACTAAGTGAAAATAATGCAATGGAGAAGAATCCAGATATTTTTTCCTCAATGTGGGCACGTGTGTACACATGGTGTGTCCAACCCACAGATAATGAATGCACTCTAAAATACGTTAAATTTCCTGTGGGGGAAAAAGGTGGAAAGTCCAGTAGGCAGGTAAAAATAGGGAACTGCATTTCAAGAGAGAGGTGGTGATTGATAATACACATTTGAATCATAGTTGAAGCCATTTGGAGTGGATAATCTCACCCAGGGGTACCACAATGATAAGAAAAGGGGGATTTAGATGGAATCTTGGATTATGCTAATATTTAAAAGTCAAGAAGGGGGATCCCTGGGTGGCGCAGCGGTTTAGCGCCTGCCTTTGGCCCAGGGCGCGATCCTGGAGACCCGGGATCGAATCCCACGTCGGGCTCCCGGTGCATGGAGCCTGCTTCTCCCTCTGCATATGTCTCTGCCTCTCTCTCTCTCTATGTGACTATCATAAATAAATAAAAAAAAATTTAAAAAAAATAAATAAAATGTAAAAGTCAAGAAGGATCACAGAGAATCTAAAAAGGAGCAGACAGAGGAGATGGGCAAGAGGCCAATCAGCAGAAATAGGGAGAGAAATTAAAAACAGGCTGTTTACTTCCACCTCATTAAAAAAAAATCCTCACAAATCTTTTCTTCATTAGAAATCTATTGACCAGTTTCTTTTTGGAAGGAAGAAGACTAAAGTAGCAGTCCTTCCCTGAACTTTTTTTTTAACTTCCTTAGCTCCATCTTTTGTAAACTCAAGTTTGAATACAATTTTCCTCATTGCAGTGCCTCTAGATCCTTTCTGAATTAAGGATTCTTTTGAGCTTCTAGTGAAATCAAGGCATTCCCTCCTCTAGAGAGCCATTCATCATCATGCAATGTTATATTCAGTTTGGGCTGAGACTTATAGACCATAGCTTCAGAATCCTTGCTCTAATAAAATATAAGACTTGTTTATTATGGTAAAAACACATAACATGAAATTTACCCTTTAAACAAACTTTTAAGTGTACAGTATGTTTTTGTTAAGTATATGCACAATATTGGACGGTGAATCTCTAGAACATTTTCATCTTGCACAACTGAAACTTTATACCCATTGAAGAGTAACACCCATTTCCACCTCTGCCCAGTCCCTGGCAATCACCATTCTACTTTCTACTTCTACAAATTTGACTACTTTAGATACCTCATATAAGTGGAATCATGCAGTGCTTGTGCTTTTGTAACTAGCTTATTTCACTTAGGCTAATGTTCTAAAAGTTCATCTATATTGTAGCTTACAACAATATTTCCTTTCCTTTAAAAGGCTGAGTAATAGTCTATTGTATGTATATACTGTCTACGGCCATACCACCCTGAACGCGCCCGATCTCATCTGTATGTATATACTACATTTTCTTTAGCTATTTATCAGTCAGTGCGCATTTAGGTTGTTTCCACCTCTTGGTTATTGTGAATAATGATTCAGTGAACACGGGAAGGCAAATATCTCCTCAAGATCCTGATCTAAATTCTTTCGGATAAATATCTACATGTAGGATTGCTGGATCATATGGGAGTTCAATTATTAATTTTTTCCAGAAACTCCATACTATTTTCCATAGTGGCTATCCCATTTTTACATTCCCACCAAGAGTACACAAAGATTATAATTTCTCAACTTCTTCACCAACACTTGTTGATCTAGATTTCTTTTTTTTTAATAGTGGCTATCCTAACAGGTGTAATGTGATATGCATTGCATTTCCCTGATGATTAGTGGTGTTGAACATCTTTTCATATACCTGTTGGATATTTGTATGTGTTCTTTGAATAAATATCTATTCAAACCCTTTGCCCATTTTTAATCAATTTATTTGTTTTTTAGGTTTTGTTTGTTTGTTTGTTTGGCTATTGAGCTTTGAAAGTTCCTTATGCATTTTGGATATTAAGCGTTTATGAGATATATAGTTTGCAAATATTTTCTCTCATTCTGTAGGTTGCTTATCATTTTTGTTCTTTTTGTTTGTCTTGTTGTACAGAAGCTTTTTAGTTTGATGTAGTCCCAATTGTTTACTTTTGCTTTTCTTTTTTTTTTTTAAAGATTTTATTTATTTATTTCAGAGTGAGAGAATGAGCAGCAGGATGGTGAGTTTAAGGACAACTAGTCTCCCCATTAAGCAAAAGGAGCCTGATACAGGGCTTGATCCCAGGACCTCAGGATCATGACCTGAGCCGAAGACAAACGCTTAACCAACTGAGCCACTCAGGCACCCCATACTTTCACCTTTCTTGCCTATGCTTTTGGTGTCATCTCCAAGAAATCATTACCAAGACCAATGTCATGAAGATTTTCCCCTATATTTTCTCCTAGGAATTTCATGGTTTCAAGTCTTACCTTTAAGTCTTTTATCCATCTTGAGGTCATGTTTGTGGTCCAGTTTCATTCTTTCGCATGTGGACACCCAATTTTCCCCCACAGTATTTATTAAAGAGACTATCTTTTCCCCCATCCTGTGTTCTTGGTGCTCTTGTTAAAGATTAATTGACCACATATGCTTGGGTTTAATTTCTGGGGTTTTCTATTATACTCCATCGATTTATGTGTCTGTTTTTATGCCAGTATTATACTGTTTGGATTCCTATAACTTTGCAATATTGTTTGAAATTAGGACGGGGCATGCCTCCAGCTTTGTTCTTCTTTCTCAAGATCACTTGGGCTAGTCAAGGTCTTTTGTAGTCCTACACAAAATTTAGAACTGTTTTTTTCCCTTTCTGTGAAAAATGCCATTGGAAGTTTGATAGCGATAGCATTAAAATCTATAGATTGCTTTGTGTTCTATGGACATAACGTGTTCTTTTAAAGAGCTCACATAGTTATTGAAATAATGTTTCAACAGAAAATTTAACAATATTCATTTCTGTGAGCTTAATTTGCCCTAGATTGAGAGAACAATTGCTAAATGCTAGGCATTCTGGAAGGCACTTTACATATATTATTGGCAATGATTACAATGACCCTGCAAAGTAGGTATTTTTAACTGTCTTCCAAATGAGAAGTGAGTGAGTTTCCAACTGAGCCAGGAAATGGCAAAACCAGGATTACAGAACAAAGAGGCTGGAGAAGCATCCTGTGATAACTTTATTAATCATGTCCCTGTTGTATATTCCTCTTTGCAAGGGAAGCAAGTGATTGGAGTCCTCCATTCTGCTCTCTTCGTGTTTCTACTTGGGAGTACTTCTGCTAGAATAACTCACTTGGCCTGTTTCTCCACCCCTGGGGAAGTTAAAAATTCTGTCTAGTTAAGTGAGAAGAGTTTTAGGAAGCCTATTATTACTGCCTATATATTCCCTGTCCACCAATCCAGCTTTTAACAGTAATAAACAGATATTTTTCATCTCTGCCTCTCTGTTTCCTATGTTTTTCAGTTTGTTCTGAACTTGAGAATAGATGAGATAGGTGCTATTTCTACATAGTTTGTGTGTCCTCTGTCCACTTGTATATTCCATATTGTCTCCTGAATGTCTGTATGGGCCTATTTCTAGTTTTTTAAAAAAGATTTTATTTATTTATTTATTTATTTATTTATTTATTTATTTATTTATTTGAGAGAGAGCATGAGCATGGAGAGGACAGAGGGAAAGGAACAAGCAGACTCTCCACTGAGTGGGGATCCTGACACAGGCCTCAACCCCAGGACTGTGAGATCATGACCTGAGCCAAAGTCAGATGCTTAACTGACTGAGCCACCCAGGTGCTGCTATATGGGCCTATTAACACAACACTGGTTGAACATTTATCTCCAAAGATGTCCAGCTGGCTGACAGATACATGAAAAGATGCTCAACATCATTCATCATCAGGGAAATGCAAATCAAAACCACAATGAGATAACACTTCACCCCTGTCAGAATGGCTAAAGTAAAAAATTCAAGAAACAAGTGTTGGCAAGGTTGTAGAGAAAAAGGAACCCTCATGCACTGTTGATGGGAATGTAAACTGATACAGCTGCTGTAGAAAACAGTATGGAGTTTCCTCAAAAAGTTAAAAATAGAACTACCCTATGATCCAGTAATTTCACTACTGTGTATTTACCCCCCAAAATATAAAAACATTAATTCAAAAATATATATGTACTCCTATGTTTATTGTAGCATTATTTACAATAGCCAAGGTACAGAAACAGTCCAAGTGTCCATTGTTAGATGAATAGATAAAGATGTCACACACACACACACACACACACACACACTAGAATATTACTCAACCATCAAAAAGAATGAAATCGTGCCTTTGCAACAACATGGATTGATCTAGAGAGTATAATGCTAAATAAAAACAAGTCAGTCAGAGAAAGACAAATACCATATGATTTCACTCATATGTGGAATTTAAGAAAAAACAAATGAGCAAAGGAAAAAAGAGAGAGAGAGAAACTAAGAAAGAGACTCTTACCTACAGAGAACAAACTGCTGTTTACCAGAAAGGAGGTGGGTAAGGGAGATTAAGGGAGTACACTGGTCATGATGAGCACTGAGTAATATGTAGAATTGTTGAATCACTATCTTGTACACCTGAAACTACTATAACACTGTATGTTAACTAAATTGAATTAAAATAAGAAAAATAAAACAGAATGGAAAATTTTTTTATGGGAAAATTTTTTAAAAAGAAAGCATGTGTGGGAATTAGGCCTAAGCTCCGAATGATCCTAAAGAGAGTTTGATCTGAGCATCTTTAGGAAAGAAACAGAGAATGAAGAACACTTCTTGAATTTGGCTTTGAGGCCCTCTTCCCTTCATTACCACAATGATTGTCGCCCTTTTCCCCTAGAAGCAGGTTCTACCTGGAAAGGCTGCTTAATCCCATTTCTTTACCTTTTCTTCCATTCTGGTACCATAGACTTCCCTCTTCTTGTATGTGTACTATCAGTCACCATTTAAGAAACCATTTCTGTTCTAACTCAAATATTGTTTACAGATTGTTTACTGACTAAGAAGTTGTCATAGGCAAATTATCCCATTAGAGAAATATAGCCTGTGTTTTGTAATTGTGACCTAGTGTTTTATGGCATGTACTCAGTGAATTTTTATCAAGTCATCTTTATTTCATCACAGCCTTGGGAAAAATAAAGTAAGAGAATAAAAGTCACCATTTTACATGTGAAACCAAAGGCAAAATAGATTCATTGCTTTACTAATCATGATCCATGCTTTCCTGAAAAATTGAGTGTTGGTGGGCCCAGAACTTTCTGGGGCCAGGTGACCCATAAACAAAAGATAATTTTTTTAAATGAAACAAATGTCATGAATAATCTCAAAAGTTGTCCATTTTAAAATCTCACCAATTGGATCTGCTGGATCATTCTTCTTGGATTTCTATGATCCCACTTCCACTCCTTCCCTATTTATCTCCTCCTTGCCCAACAATAACCCTGATTCTTCTGAATGTTTCTCACCAAGGAGAGATCTGAGGCAATGATAATTATCAGTGGAGAGGGAAACAAAGTCTAATGTTTCAGGTATTATTCATATACAGATTACATGAAAACAACAGCAAGCTCCTCCTTCCAACCTAGCTGTGTATCTAAGGGTGTGCTGGGGGAGTACAACAAAGGACAATTTTAAGTAGACTATCCTACCAAAGACTCTTATTCCTGCAGAATTTTACCTAGGGCTAGGGAAAGATTTTATGGTTAAGGCCCTTTTTTGAGTTAAAGCCCCTATAACATTAGTATACAAAATACTATAGCTTTATTTAACTATTTTAGTTAAATAAATCATTGTAAATACATGGTGCTGAAGAAATACAGAGTTTTAGTTTCTCCGTGGATGACTTTGTAAAGATTCCTCCTATAGTTAAGGTATCCAATTCGGATCATGCTATGCTTTTATCCACTCAGAAATAATATCAATTGTCTCATGGAATCTCAGAATCTTGGCTTGGTCTTATGTTTGAGACATAGTGTAGAGTCTTTTCATCCTCGAGGTGACAAATTTGGATAGCTTGTGTGTGTATGTATGTGTGTGTGAGTGAGTGTGTGTGTGTTTGCATGTGTGTGTATGTATGTGTGTATGTGCATAAGAGGCTGCCATCTGTGGTGGTTGGTGCTTCCTGGGAAGGCTTGTTGGAGCAGGAGTTGGTTTGTTTGTGTTCTAAGTTCACACTAATGTCAGCCCAATTGGAAAACCTCAATTTGCCATTGGCAAAATCAGTCATCTGGTACAAGTTCAGCTGGGCTGTAATGAATGTTTGCCACTGCTCTAGAGGAGTTTCAGCCAGGGATTGATTCCTTTATATCAAGAATGTGAAAATCAGAGGAACTGCTCAGATCCAACATGTGGGCTTGAATGTGGCCCTTTCTTGGTACCCAGGTTGGACAGGGGCAACTGCTTGCTTTGAGTTTGGGGCTAGCCAATCTGTGCTACTTCTAAAATGCTATTTTCTGTGAGCCAGTCATTGCTCCTTGGTCATTAATAAAATATTTTTGGTACATATTAAGCTCATACCTCAACTCCACCATCTATGGAAGGAAAAAAAATCACATGCACAAATATACAAAACCCAGCCATTTTTCTTCCAAAAAGTTTCCATCACTTTGCTCTCCTATAGAGGCACAAGAGGACTACCAATTCAGTGTACATGTGAGCAAAACAAAGCCTCTGCTACAGTTGATGAAGTTCTGGAGGAGTACACAGCTGACACTCAAAATATGGACTTAGATATGCTTATTTTCTTTCTTTCATAGTTTATTTTTACTTTGGACTAAGTAGAAATGAACCTCATTTATGAAATATTAGCTAAAGAGGAAACCATCTTCCTTTGGCTTGAATCTAAAATGACCTAGCTCGAAATGGAAAGAGTAACCAACTGCTTTTGCCCAGGAGCTGATTCATTTCTCCAACTACTTTGTTTGGGGGAGATAGTTCCAGACAGGTATACATGTGCCTACATGTGTACACACACAACCCTTCACTCATATGGATCCATGACCAAAGCCATACATAAACCAATGTTCAAATTTGGGAATGCCTGGCTCCTTTCTCTGAGGGTCTGGCAGCTCATATTGCTAACGAAAGAATATTCTGGAACAAATGTTAGGAACCTGACAGTTACTTGATGTTCTAATATACAGGGTACTTTTAGTGTTTTATCTTTCACTGGTTTAGATTAAACTTCAGAAACCTGGCTATCATACTTCACTCCCTCTTTCTTCCCATATCACTGACACCCACTCAGTCATGTAGCTCTGTCATTTCTAGTCCTAAAATAGCTCCCAAATTCATCAACTCTTTCCGAGTTTACTGCCACTCCATCATCATCTCACACCTAGTTCACTAGAACAGCTTCCTAACTGGGTTCTCTGATGCTGGCAGTTCTGTTCAGATGCCTCCAATCTATTCTCCATTTTGCAGCACTTTGTGGCCAGGGCACTCTTTCTATTTTTTTTTATTTTTATTTATTTTTGACAGTCAGAGAGAGAGAGAGAGAGAGAGGCAGAGACACAGGCAGAGGGAGAAGCAGGCCCCATGCACCGGGAGCCCGATGTGGGATTCGATCCCGGGTCTCCAGGATCGCGCCCTGGGCCAAAGGCAGGCCCCAAACCGCTGCGCCACCCAGGGATCCCCAGGGCACTCTTTCTAAAGCACAAACCCTATGTCACTCCTCTATTTAACTTTTTTCCCAACGGTTTCCCATTGTTTACTGAACAAAATCTAAGTCCTTTGACTAAGATCATTCTTATGTGGCTCCTGCCTACATAGCCAGCACCTTTCCCTCATGAAACCCCAACCTCATCCCACCCCCTCAACTCAGATCTCCAGAGATCCAAGGCATAATTGACATATATAACATTTTAATAGTTTCATGTGTACAATATAAAGATTGACTATTTGTATACAGTGAGAAATGATTGCCACAGTAAGTCTAGTTACCATCTACCACCATACATAGTTACACTTTTTTTTTCTTGTAATAAGAATTTTTTTGGATTTTACTCTCAGTAAATATGCAATACAGTATTATTAAGTATAGTCCCAAGGCTGTATATTATTACATCCCCATGACTTATTTATTTCATAACTAGAAGTTTGTGCCCTTGATTTCTTTCACCCATTTCATTCACCCAATAATCGCCCCCTTGCCACATACCACCACCACTGCTTCTCTCCTCTGGCAACCACCTTGGGTATATCTCTTAATCATGCAATGGAAGATAAGGACTGGCTCCCCTACAGCAGCCAGCAAATAGAACACCATAAAGAGGCTCCTCTAGGAATTCACAACCAAACAGAATCCTGAGATGACCAAATTCCAAGCCCAGAAAGCTTTTTACATTGATGCTGTTTATTGGTCCATGTTACTGAAGAACTAATTACAGGAAGAGGAAAAAAAATGTAAAAACGTGGCTGCACTATAGAAAACGAATATATGGAATACTAACTGCCATCTTCTTAACAGATGCTCCAAAAACTGGCCCCTGTCCTGCTCGCAAGCTTTACCTCTCCCCCATCTTTTATTTTCCCTCTGGCCATACCAAACCCTAGCCCCACCACCCTCATCTTGTGGTATATCCTACTCCATAATTATACTCTTACTGTCCTTCTACATAGCTTACATTTGCCTTTGCTTTAGGTAATTTCTACCAACACTTTTAGATTTAGCTCAGGTTTTAGATTTAGCTCAGGTCTTACTTTTCCAGGAAGTCTTCCTCAACCAACCAACATGTACATGTGTGTGGCTGAACGCACTTGCACGCGCACGCACACACACACACAGAGTCTAGATATACGTCTGTATAAATCAGGACTCTTTTGCTTACAAGTAACAGAAATACAACACAAATAAACTTAAACCCAAAGAAAAGGGTCATTGACACTAATTGAAAAGCACAGGGGTAATTTGAAACATAGCTAGATCCAGGTGCTCAAATCATGTCATCAGCAATCAGTTGCTATCTCTTAGTTCTTATCTTCTTTATGTTGACTCAGTTCTCCAGTAGGCTCTCCCAGCCTGGTGGCCAAAGCCACAAAGAGCTACAGATTTGCATTTTGCCACTTAGCAATCCTAGTAGAAACACAGACCCACTTTCTCAATAGCCCCAGCAAAACTTCCAGAATTAAATCCATCCCTGAACTAATATAACAATGGCCAGAGAAGGAGAATTCTCCAGTTAGCCAGATGTATTAGTCAGGGTACTCCATAGAAACAGAGAGGCAAGAAGTCCCATGATCTACCTGCTGCCTGCTAGCTGGAGAACCAGGAAAGCTGGTGGTATAATTCAGTTCCAACCAGAAGGTCTGAGAACCAGGAGCCCTAAGGTCCAAAGACAGGGGTAAATAGTGATATCCCAGCTCAAGTCAATAGTAAATTTGCCCTTCCTCTGCCTTTTTGTTCTATTCAGGCCCTCGACAGGTTGGTTGATGCCACAGGCATCAATGAGGGTGATCTTTATTCAGTCTACTGATAAAAATGCTAATCTCTTGGAACACCTAGGTGGCTCAGTGGTTGAGTGTTTGCCTTTGGCTTAGGGTGTGATCCTGGGGTCCCAGGATCAAATCCCACATCAGGCTCCCAGCAGGGAGCCTGCTTCTCCTTCTGCCTGTGTCTCTGCCTCTCTCTCTCTCTGTGTCTCTCATGAATAAATAAATAAAATCTTTTAAAAATGTTAATCTCTTCCAGAGACACCCTCACAGACACACACAGAAATAATGTTTTACCAGCTTTTTGGGCATCCAGTTGACATATAAAATGGGTGATATGTTCACACTTAGTTTTCTTCGTACGTTCTCCCATGTTTCTCTCCCTTCCTTTTTTTTTTTAATTTATTTTTTATTGGTGTTCAATTTACTAACATACAGAATAACACCCAGTGCCCGTCACCCATTCACTCCCACCCCCCGCCCTCCTCCCCTTCTACCACCCCTAGTTCGTTTCCCAGAGTTAGCAGTCTTTACGTTCTGTCTCCCTTTCTGATATTTCCCACACATTTCTTCTCCCTTCCCTTATATTCCCTTTCACTATTATTTATATTCCCCAAATGAATGAGAACATATAATGTTTGTCCTTCTCCGACTGACTTACTTCACTCAGCATAATACCCTCCAGTTCCATCCACGTTGAAGCAAATGGTGGGTATTTGTCATTTCTAATAGCTGAGTAATATTCCATTGTATACATAAACCACATCTTCTTTATCCATTCATCTTTTGTTGGACACCGAGGCTCTCCCTTCCAATGTTTCTGATCAGATAGTATCATTTTTATTTGTGTGTACGCATGACTCCTCCACAAGACTGTGAGTTCTTATGTCTATCTCTATATTGCTAGAGACTGCATGGAAACTTGGTTTCTAGAAGGTATTCTCAATCAACAAAAGATGAATGAATGGCCTTGCTGTATATTTTGAAAAGACGATGAAATTACATGGAGCCATACTGAAAGCTAAACCAGACAAATAGTTTAATTTGATAATTAGACAAATTAATAGCATAAGTCTAATTTATTTGATTAAATGCACAATTATTACTGGGTTGCATGGTAAGAGGCATAAATAGTGAACAGTTCATTCATTATTCCAAATTATATAATAAATGCCTTCTATGTGTCAGGCACTATGCTAGACACTGAGATTAGCCTTTCCCTATTAATTAGCCCTTCAACATTAATTAGAGTCAGTAGTGTACAGTGATTGTATGTGTGGGCTCTAGGGCCCTGGATTAAAATTCTAGTGCTCATAGTTACTAGTTAAGTGCCCTTAGCCAGTCACTTAACCACTGTGTCTAGTTTCTTCTTCTATTAAATAGGAATAGTACCTACCATAGAGCGTTATTGTGAGGATTAAAAGTAGAAATGAATGTGAAGAGTTGAGAATAGTACCTAGGACATTTTTAAGTGCTTAATAAGTGTTAACTCATGATCAGCTATTAGCAGAAACTTCTCTCTATGTAAATATTGCTTTAGCCGTTATGCTTGACCTGAAGCAAGACTTTAGATTGGGGATTTAAAATGGATCCCGAATACAACTTCTGTACTTCAAGAAAGGAAAATAGAACAGAATAGAAGCTTCTCTTAGCCCTGGCAGAATTATATTTGGACATAGAACTGGGGATGTTGGCTTTCTTAGTGTGAAATTACCATTTCCCAGTGAGCCACCAGTCTAAGCCTAATGGATCTAGAGAAGGAAGAAATGGTCTTTTCTGTTGGGGAAAAGGTGGTATTCCACAAGAGCTAGGAGATGAGTCTTAAATCCCAACATCACCACTCCATGGGGCTCACTAGGAGAATCACAGCATAAGCAACAGGGGTGGCTTAACAGGGTTTGCTAGCAACATATACAAGTTCTAAGTGGGCTCTTTGATTTAATTAAGAGAGGACAATGTTTGGTGGCCAGCAAACCTGGGCTAAAATCCAAATTCTTCTCTTTACTGACTATAGCATCTTAGGGAAAAAATAATGATCACACCTCAGACCCTTTGAGTGCTTACTATATGTCAGTGACTATCCAAATCACCTTATATACATTGTTTTCTTTAATTCTTGCAAACAACCTCATGAGGTAGATTTTTCTATTACTATCTTCTTTTTGACTATTTTGGAAATATTTATTTTTAATTACAAGAATAATAGAAAATCCTCGTAAAAGAAATGTAAATAGTACAGAAGTCCTCATATCCTCACCCAACCCCACCCTGAAGTAAATGTGAAAACATTTTGTTCTATATCCTTTCCAGACCTGTTTCAATGAATACACAAACAAATATAGGTATCTATCTTTAGGGGAAAAAAGAAAAATTTCATAAATTCTCTTCTACAATTTGCTTTTTCAATTTTGTTATCTATCATGGACATCTTTTCATGTCAGTACATTTGGATCTATCTTATTCTATTTAATGCATATAGAGTATTCCATTGTTTGGTTGTACTATGATTTAATAACTAGCCCAATATTGACAGACATTTAGGTTTTCAATTATTTATATTGCAAACTATGCTGCAACAAACATTTCATGCTTACACTTTAGGATACTTTTATACATATTTCTTTAAGATAGGATAAATTTATAGTGATATGAGAATGCTGGGTCACAAAGAATATGCATACTTAATATTTTGATCAAGGCTGTCAAATTGCTCTCCAAAGGTCTATCATTCTTTTTATGTTTTTGAGTAACATTTAGTTAAGATAGAATGAATTGTTGAAGCTCTGTTTAACTATGACAACTTTCCTAGGTTGTTTGAGATAGTTTCCCCATGGATCTTAAATAATTATTAATAAAGTCACATGAATATCATCTTGATTAAACTTTTCAAAGGAATGTATGGATAAGTAGTGTTTTGAATTTTTAAGGTTATTTTATTTTTTAAAGATTTTATTTATTCATGAGACACACACACACACACACAGAGAGAGAGAGAGGGGCAGAGACACAGGCGAAGGCAGAAGCAGGCTCCATGCAGAGAGCCCAATGCGGGACTCCATCCCCGGACTCCAGGATCACACCCTGGGCCAAAGGCAGGCGCTAAACTGCTGAGCCACCTGGGAATCCCCAAGTTATTTTATTTTTTATGATTCAACAATTCTATACATTACTCAGAGCTTATCACGAGAAGTATACTTTTAAGCCCCTTTATAGATTTTACCGATTCCCCCCACCGATCTGCCCTCTGGTAACCACCTATTTGTTCTCTGTATTTAAGAACCTGGTGGGGATTTTGTGTTTCTCTCTTTTTCTTTGTTTGTTCATTTGTTTTGGTTTTTAAATGCTACATATGAGTGAAATCATATGGTATTTGTCTTTCTCTGTCTGACTTATTTCGCTTAGTAATATATCCTGTAGGTCCATATATGTTGTGGCATATGACAAAATTTCTTTTTGAAGGCTAATATACATACATATATATATATATATGATATGTACATGTATGTATGTATATGGTATGTATATATATACATGATATGTGTATGTGTGTGTGTGTGTGTGTATATATATATATCACATCTTTATCCATTCATCTATCAGCAGACACTAGGCTGCTTCCATATATTATAAATCATGCTGCAGGGGTGCCTGGGTGGCTCAGTTGGTTAAGCATCTGCCTTCAGTTCAGGTCATGATCTCAGGGTCCTGAGATGGAGCCCCATGTCAGGCTTCCTGCTCAGTGAAGAGTCTGATTCTCCCTCTCCTTCTCCCTCTGCCCCCACCCCTGGTTCATGCTCTTTCTCTCAAATAAATAAATATTTTTAAAAAATCATGCTGCACTAAACCTAAGGGTTGTGTAATTTTTTAATTAGTGTTTTAATTTTCTTTGGATAAATACCCAATAGTGAACTTACTGGATCACATGGTATTTCTATTTTTAATTCTTTGAGGAACCTCTATACTGTTTTCCACAGTGGCTGCACCAATTTGCATTCCCACCAACAGCGCATGAGGGTTTATTTTTCTTCTTTTACAAGCAGAAAAAACTGAAAGGCAGGCAAGTTAAGTAACATGCTTAAGATCACATACCTAGTAAATGCGGAAGCCAGGTTTCCAATCCGGGAACTCTAGCTACAGAAGTCATACAATCAGCCTCTCTGAGCCTCAGATTCCTCATCTGTAAAGTTGGCTTAATTGTATTTACCTCTTAGGATTGCTGTGAGGATTAGAGATGTACTGGTGGAAGCATTTTGCACAATACTGGGCCCATGGAAGGAGCTCTCTAAATTAGAGTTGTTATTATTCTGTCTTCCATTTTTCCTAGGTGCAGCAGGACTGGACTGTCCTTCTTTGTTGCCAGTACTATTTCTTGATTCTAATTAGTCTAACTACAAATTCGTTTCTGTATGATGAAGGTACCACTGAGTTAATTATAGAATAAAGGAAACTTTGGTGCCAATGGTCTATTTAGTTCACTCTCAAACTGTGATTCTACCTTCTATGTTCTGATTACACATGCCACACACCAGATCTCCCAATACTGGCTGCTGTGGCTCCTCACTCTCCATTCTACCTTTCCAACTGGGACACCTGCCAGACTGACCACCTTTCATCTCATTATGGAAAAACGGATCTGAAAAGAACTGAAAAGCCAGCTGGATGGGAGACCCTCATGGACACAAATATCCCTGAAAGGGATTTTGTTTATTTTTCGTTATTGTAAATATTATTTTTATCGAGGTACAATTGACATACATTATATTAGTTTCATATATACAACATAGTGATTTGACATTCATATACATTGTGAAATGATCATTACAATCAATCTAATTATCATCTGTCAACATACAAAGTTCATACAGTATTACTGACTGTATTCCCCATGCTGTACATTACGTCTCCATGACATTTATTTTGTAACTGGAAGTTTGTACTTCTTGATCCCTTTCCCTCAACCTCCTTCCTTTCTAGCAACCACCAATCTGTTCTCTGTATTTGTGAGTCTGGATTTTGTTTTATTTGTTTACTTGTTTCATTTTCTGGATTTCTCATATAAGTGAAATCACACCGTATTTGTCTATTTGTCTTTCTGTGTTTCAAAGTTTTTTTGTTTTTTATTTATTTATGATAGTCACACAGAGAGAGAGAGAGAGAGGCAGAGACATAGGCAGAGGGAGAAGCAGGCTCCATGCACCGGGAGCCCGACGTGGGATTCGATCCCGGGTCTCCAGGATCGCGCCCCGGGCCAAAGGCAGGCGCTAAACCGCTGCGCCACCCAGGGATCCCCGTCTTTCTGTGTTTCATTCGTTTCACTTAGCATAATACCCTCAAGGTCTATCCATGATGTTGCAAATGGCAAGATTTTATCTCTTTTTTTTGATATGTAACATTCCATTGTATGTGTGTATGTGTGTGTATGTGTGTGTATATACTTTGTGTATATATACATATATATATGTGTATGTGTGCATGTATATATACTTCTTTATCCATTTATCCATCAATGGATACTTAGGTTGTTTCCAGATCTTAGCTATTATAAATAATAGTGCAATGAGCATAGGGGTGCATATATCTTTTCAAATTGGTATTTTCATTTTCTTCAGATAGTATTCAGTAGTGGAGTCATTGGATCATATGGTAATCCTATTTTTTTCATTTTTTAAATTGAAGTGTAATTGACATACAATGTTACATTAGTTTCAGGTGTACAACAAATTGATTTGACAATTCTATACAATATTTTTTAAAGATTTTATTTATTTGAGAAAGAGAGAGAGAGAGAGAGAGCATGAGTCAGTGGGGAGGGGCAGAAAAAGAAGTAGACTCTCCACTAAGCAGGAAGCTTGATGCAGGGCTCAAGGACCTTGAGATCATGACCTGAGCCAAAGGCAGATGTTTAACTGACTGAGCCCCTCAAGTGTTCCTATACACCATTTTTAATTTTTTGAAGAACTTCCATACTTCTTTTCTATAGTAATTGCACCAATTTATATTCCCACAAACAGTGCATGCAGAGTCCTTTTTCTCCACATCCTCACCCAACATTTGTTATTTCTTGTGTTTTTATTTTAGTCATTTTGCAGGTGTAAAGTGATATCTCATTGTGGTTTTAATTTACATTTCCCTGATGATTAGTGATCTTTCCATGTATTTGTTGGCCATCTGTTTGTCCTCTTTGGAAAAATGTCTATTCAGATCCTTTGCCCACTTTTTAATCAAATTGTTATTTTTCCTATTATTATTGAGTCTTATGAGATTTTTTATTTATTTATTCATGAGAGACGGAGAGAGTGAGACAGAGAGGCAGAGACACAGGCAGAGGGAGAAGCAGGCTCCATGCAGGGAGCCTGACGCGGGACTCGATTCCAGGTCTCCAGGATCATGCACTGGGCTGAAGGCGGCGCTAAACTGCTGAGCCACCAGGGCTGCCCCAAGATATTTCCATATTTTGGATATGAAACCCTGAAAGAGATTTTAAATTGTGGCCAGTTACTTCATTCCTTATTGGTAACTTTTATTTTCCTGTCACCCTCACATTATATTGAATATGTATCTAATCATAGAAACAAAGATCAAAACTAAACTTAAAACATGGAAAGAAAAATAGCAACTAAAAACCCCATCTGCCAGTGATGAGCTTGCACTCTTACAACTGCAATGCAAATAGTTCTGATCCTTTGGGAAAACAATTTGGTAATTTGCATCAAGAGCCATAATTATGTTCCTGCCCTTTGACACGGCAATGCCTCTCAGGAATTCTATCCTAAAGACAGACTTCAGTAGAAGGAAAACAAAAGTCTATAGACACTAAGATTGTCAGTGCAGTATTACTTTTACTAACAAAAACTGGAAATAATCTCAGTGCTGAACGACTTCCACCACCCCTAGTTCATTTCCCAGAGTTAGGAGTCTCTCATGTTCTGTCTCCCTTTCTGATATTTCCCACTTATTTTTTCTCCTTTCCTCCTTATTCCCTTTCACTATTTTTTATATTCCCCAAATGAATGAGACCATATAATGTTTGTCCTTCTCCAATTGACTTATTTCACTCAGTGCTAGGGTCCACCAATAAATGAAACAGGAATAAAAGGTTCAATTCATAATGTTAAATGAATAAAGCAGAATACAAAATAGTTACAATCAGGTAAAATTGTCTTTATATGGACACAACCTAGAAAGGACTATAGAAAATTAAAATTTTTGCATTAGGACAGTGGGCCATATTATAGTTTCTCCCATCCCACTTCAACGTGATTATTGACTTTAATATGTGTTTGTTTCAGGGGTGAGAGTGGGAAGGAGTTGAGGAAAGAATTTTATATATCAGCCCTCTTTTTTTTATAAATTTATTTTTTATTGGTGTTCAACTTGCCAACATATAGAATAACACCCAGTGCTCATCCCATCAAGTGCCCCCCTCAGTGCCCATCACTCAGTCACCCCCACCTCCCACCAACCTCCCCTTCCACCACCCCTAGTTCATTTCCCAGAGTTAGGAGTCTCTCATGTTCTGTCTCCCTTTCTGATATTTCCCACTTATTTTTTCTCCTTTCCTCCTTATTCCCTTTCACTATTTTTTATATTCCCCAAATGAATGAGACCATAAAATGTTTGTCCTTCTCCAATTGACTTATTTCACTCAGCATAATACCCTCCAGTTCCAACCACGTTGAAGCAAATGGTGGTATTTGTCGTTTCTAATGGCTGAGTAATATTCCATTGTATACATAAACCACATCTTCTTTATCCATTCATCTTTCGAATATCAACCCTCTTAACATTATTTCCTAATCATTACCTTATAAGTAAAGCCAACTGAGAAATCAAATTAATTTTGTCTCTCAATACAAAGATATACAGCACCTGCACCTACTCATCCTATCCAATATGCATACTCCTATGCTTCCACTCCCCAGCCCTTCCTCTCCTTATCTACTGTGGCACACAGCAGGGCATAAAAGCAAACATACTCAAAAAAGAAAGAAAAAAAGCAGCAAACATACTCATATTTCCATCCCAAATATGCCACTATCAGCTGTGTGACTTTAAGCATCTTACTTTAACTTGTCCAGACCTTGATTTGTTCATTTCAATAATGGGGTTAATAATGGTACTTAACGTTTTCAGATGGTAGGAGAATTAAATAAGTTCATATATACAAAGTGCTTAACACAGTACCTGGTATCATGTAAATGCTCAATAAACATTAGTTTCTGACAACAAAATTGGAATAATACTAGCAACTACCTCATACCTTATCAGGTTTATAGGAATGAAATGGAAGAATAAATCTCAAGCCCCTGGCCCAATACGTGCTAAATTTATGGTAGCTGTCATCAAAAATTGTTGCACTGGGCAGTCTCATCTGGTAACAAATTATCAGATGGTAAAGGGGCATTTAATGTGCATTGTGATCCCAAGTAGACTTTTATCTGGAGAGAAGTACCTGTTAAAATTCCTTCTAAGCAAGCACTATGAATCTTGGTAACCTGAAGGTCAAGGGGAGTGTGAGATGGTGACTCAGCAGGAAAACATGTGCAGAATAAAGATGAAGCTCTTTTTAAAAATATGAAGAAACTAGAAAATAAACAGAATAATTAATGCAGATTGTAGAAATTCATGGGGCAGCTCTCAAAGGAGTATGCTAAGAGGTCAGAGGCAAGCCAGATAGAAAACCTTAAAAGCAAACTTAGGTGAGTTGAGTAGAAGTGGGGGGGGGGGGGTGAGATGAGTTCAGATGAGAAAGAGGCTAATAATAAGAACTAATCTATAGTTAGAATTTACTGTGTTAGGGATTGTGCTAAGCAATTCATGTGCATTAGATCATTTTATCTTCCTTATCTTATGAAGTAAATTTTTATTATTACTCCCATATTATAGTCTGGACCCAGGTATGTCTGACTAAAAACTTCAAAGTATACCAAGTCTCAAAAAAGTATCTTCTGGAAGTAAGCCACTGAATCATGTTTAGAGTGTTCAAAATTGAATTCATGATCTTTTTCCAGGGACTCCATCCTTTGTTCTATACTTCTCTCTTTTTTTTTTTTTTATACTTCTCTTTATAGGACCACCATCAACCCAAGCCAGAAACTGGGGAGCCACTCTTGAGTGTTCATTCTTTACTTAATTAGCCATTAAGGCCTTCCAGTGTTACTTCCTAAATATTTTTCAAATCCATCTTTTCCTCTTGACTTCCTGCAATCCATGCTTTCATTTCTTCTCCTATGTCTACTATCCTAGTAGTGTCCTATCTGGGCTTCCTGCATCTAGTTCTGACTTCCTTGTAATCTATCCTACAAACTGAAGCCAACATGATCTCTTTTCTTTTACTTTCATTTTTTGTCCAAAGTAGTCCCTCTAAAATGCAGATCTGACCATGTAACTTCCCTACCCCCAAACTTCTAGTTGTTTCATTGTCTTCCAGTTGTCTTCTGAGTAATATCCATGACCTGACTCTCCATGTCCTCCTGACTTGTGCCTACTTCTCTGGCTTTCTCTCCTGCCACTCTATATCCACCGAACTTCATGTAGTTGCTTCTTAACGCACCTCACTATTCCATGGCCTCATGACTTTGCTTCCACAAGTCCTTCTGCCAAGTTCACCCTTTTCAATTCCTTTTCTCTGAGACTTTGAGTCTCAGGTTGGCATCAGTACCCACAAGAAGGCTTTCCTGACCATTAACTGTGCTCTTTTCTACCCTCTGCCTGCTCACCCCATGTCTGACCACTAACTACAATATATTGAAATGATCCTCATGGCTATGGATTATGCCTTGTTCACCTTTATACCCCAGAAACCTACTGCATCCCTGATCCATAATTAGGTTTTCATATATGTTTTTGAACTGTTCTAAGCACTTTGAGTTCTGTATTGAAGTACTGCTTAAAGTATAGAAGCCAGAGAAACCTAACAGAAATAACTACCATTTATGAAGCATATATTGCATGGTGGTCTCCAACTCTGGCACTCACTAGTCCCCACTCTGTCTTATTGTTCTCCATAACTCTTATCACCATCTGTCATATTATACATTTCACTTACTTTTTTGGTTCTCAAAATTACCCCACTATATTGTCAACTCCATACAGGTAGAAATATTTGTCTTTGCCCATTGCTATACCTTCAATGTGTATAACAGTGTCTAGAACATAGTAGGTTCTCAGTAAATATTTTTAAGTGAATATAGAGGGTAGGCACTTCCAGTGTACAATTCCATTTAGTACTCACAACAACCCTGCAAGGTTAGTATTAATGTTTCTATTTCACAGGTGAGGAAATTGAAACTCCTCATCACCCACATAGAGAATGATAATATTTTGAGAAAACTGTTTTTTTGTTGAGCCCATAGATTCAAAGACGATTGATTCAGAGATCAAAGTCACAAAGTCTGGGGATGCAACAAAAATATGAGCCCAATGAAATATCAGTTAATAAGTGACTCTCTGATAATCTGAACTAAATAGAAAGACTGTATATACTCTCCCCCCAGGGAGAGACTGTATACTCTTACATAATACAAATAAAGTCAGTTTTGCAACCTGAATAGCTAATTCTATATCTGCTGTTCTAAAAGAATCTGGGGGGTTGTGAGGAATTTCATAGGAAAATTACGAGGCAAGGCCATCAAGACAAGGGTACAATTTTTGCATACAAGCTAAAGATTTTCAGAAAAAAAGTTTATTTGTGGTACGAAGGATTAGGGTGCCTGCTTCACAGCCTCTGTAGTTTACAAACCACACCTGCCTTCATAAGAAGAGATGACAATCAAGCATTTTGCAAAAGGTCTTGCAAGGCTGCCTCTAGTCAGGGTCTGGAATTTAACTACTGTGTCTAGAAATTGGCCAGATCTCAATACAGATGACATACGTCTAGAATTTTTAAATTCTACCTCAAGTTTTGGCCTCTTTAATCCAAGCTTAAGCGTTCGCTCCTTCCAGCCCATTGAAGACTTACTTTTGAGTTTCTGACCTATTTTTAGTCTAGATAAATTAAGAAGGGCGAAAAACACAGGTTTAGGACAATCAGAGTTGTTCCCATGTATTCTTGAAACTCTTTTTATTGCCTCAGAGGGGAAGAGTTTCCTAAATTTTACTAAGATGATCCAAAAGTAAGATATTTTGTGTCAGCCCTCCCCCAAAGAAAAATACCTGGCATTTGTATCATAATTTATTTTTTATTGAATGATTTCACTATACTACGGCATTTTAATTATTACAATCATTTTATAGTGGAGGAAATGGTGGCTCAGCAAAGGCATATAGCTAGATGAAGGCCATACAGTTACAAAATGATAGAATTTGCCTTGTGAATCTTAAGTAATAGCAAATCCTAGCCTTGCACATCTTATCGTTCTCAAAAAAAATTTGGATTTAAAAAATATTTTTATTTACTTATTCTAGAGATGGGGGGCAGAGAGAGAGGGAGAGGAGAAACAGATGCTCTGCTGAGTGCAGAGCTCCACGTGGTGCTCAATCTCACGACCCTGAGATCATGACCTGAGCCAAAATCAAGAGTTGGAAGCTTAACCAACTGAGCCACTCAGGCATCCCTACATCCTATTTTTTATTAGACATCTCCATTTGGATGTCCCACAAGCTTTTCAAGCTCACCACGGTGAAAAAACTCAACTCATCATCTCTATTCCCCACCATACAACTCTTGCTCTTTGTCCATTCCTTATCTCAGGGGATGGAGCCTTTATCAGTTCTGGTGATCAAGTCAGGCATTTGGGAGTTAACTTTGACTTCTAGTTCCATGATGACTCTTGAATATGTTTCCTCCTCAATAACATTCTGCCTCACTACCCTATCCCAGATTCTAATCTCCTCTCATCTGAATGGGTTCAATGAATTCTTCATTGTTTTTCTTGCTTCTATTCTTAACCTGCTTCATTCTCCAAGCCAGAAGGACCTTTATAGAGCACAAACTAGATCAGGTCATTAAAACGTCTTTATAACTTCCCATTGCCTTTAGGCTAAAATATGAACTCGTTAGCTTAGCCTCACATCATCACTCCTTTCTCTCTACATTCCCTGACATGAACCCTGCATTCTATTGACAAAAACTTTTAGTTTCCTGAAAGGTATATGAACTAAGTTCATATTTATTTGGCACCTATTATATGTCATGTCATAGCTAGCCTAAACATAACATCTCTTACAATTTAATAATCAGCAACTAACCTATGTGGTAGATAATGTCATCTTTCCCCTGTGACATGAAGAAACTGAGACAAGGAGAGGCTAATTAACTTACACAAGATCATGTAGTTAATAAGTGGTAGATTTTAGATTTGAACCCATGAAGTCTGGTTCCAGAGTCTGTTCTTTTTGTATTTATTTTTATTTTTTTTTCAGAGTCTGTTCTTGACTACTATCTTACCTCTTTCACTTTTTTCTTTCTGCCAAGAATGCCTTTCCTCCTTCCTATTATCCATCAGGCTAACCCCTTTAAGACAACTCAACAATCTTCCTTGGGAAATGTTCCCTGACCTCTCCACATTCCTTTGCTACTTCTGATCCCCACAACTGGCTAAATAAGATATATTTCTTCTGGCTTCTCCTAGAACTCATGCATTTCTGTAATTATAGCACTTGGAAAATAGTTTACATGCCTATTCATGAACTTCTTGAGGGCAAGAAGCTTGCTTTAGTCACCTTTTATCCCAGCATGCATGTAACACAGTGCTTGGCACATAATAAATATTTGTTGAGTAATTATTCTTCTCCGAAAGATCTCCCATAAATAATTGGGATGAGTTCACACTTGCCAAAACATGCAAATCTACAGGTGACATCCTTCACTATTCTGGAGCCCTGAGAACCTCCACAAAACTAAGCAGGGAAGGATTCTAAGGATGGGATGGATCATGAGCTATATTTTTAAAAATGTTTTATTAGGATATATTTTCAAAAGTATAGAAAATTTGTAAGAATAAGAACTGTAGGGATGCCTGGGTGGCTCAGCGGTTGAGCGTCTGCCTTCGGCACAGGGCGTGATCCTGGAGTCCCGGGATTGAGTTCCGTGTTGGGCTTCCTGCATGGAACCTGCTTCTCCCTCTGCCTATGTCTCTGCCTCCCCCACCCGTCTCTCATGAATAAATAAATAAAATCTTTAAAACAATAAAAGTTTATAAAAAAAAGAATAAGAACTGTACAAAGAATACTCATAGACCCTTTACTCAGATTCACCTATTGCTGTTTTCACCATTTTCTCTATCATTTGCTCACTTGCTCATTCTATCCATGTGTATGTATCTATCATCTATTTATCTATCTATACAGTTGACCGTTGAACAACCTGGGTTTGAACTGCATAGGCCCACTTACATGTGGATTTTTTTGATAAGTACAGTCTAGTACTGTAAATGTATTCTCTCTTCCTTATTATTTTCTTAATAATATTTTCTTTTCACTAGCTCACTTTATTCTAAGAATACATTATGTAATACATATAACATAAAATAGAAGTTCATTAACTATGTTATCAGTAATGCTTCCAGTCAATAGACTATTAGTAATTAAGTTTTGGGGGACTCAAAAGTTATACTCAGACTTTTGACTGTGCAGAGGGTTGAAAGTTGTTGCTCCTAGCCCTGTGCTGTTCAAGTGTCAACTGTACATGTATCATAGTTGCTTTTCCCTAAACCATTTGAGAAAATGCATATATCATGGCCCCTTTCCTCATAAATACTTCAGTATTCTCTTATATTACCACAGTACAGTTATCAACATCATTAAATTTAACATTGATATGATACTTTAATATCATCTACTTTCCATATCCTATGGATGGAATAGTCCATATTCCAACTGTGGCAATTGACTGTCCTTTTTAGCATGTTTGTTTCTGCCAGTACAGAATCCAGTCTAGGATCAGGTATTGAATTTAGTTGTCATGTATTTTTACTCTCTTTTGATCTAGAACATTTCCACAGCATTTCTTTGTATTTTATGACATTGGCATTTTTGAAGAATACAATCATCTCCATTTATGTTTTTAAAAAAGTATTTTAAAAAGTATAATGTATCTCACTGTATTTGCCTGATTTTCCCTCATTGTTAGATTCAGCATATATATTCCAGGCTGGAATACCATGTAGATTATACTATGTCCTTCTTAGGGAATCACATATGAAGGTAGATAATATCCATCTTCCCCTTCATTGGTCATATTAATTTTGATCACCCAATCAAGATGTTGCCCAATACTTTCACTGTACAGTTACTATTTTATCTCTTAAAATCTGTGGGAAGAAATATTAAGAGCCTGAAAATAACCCACTTCTCATTAAAATGTCCCTAGATTTAGTATGCATGGATCCCTACCTGAACAAATCTTTACCATGATAATTGCAAAATGATTTTTCCCACTCTAGTACTTTCTCCACATAAACCAGTGAGTCCTCAGTTCTACTATAAGCATGAGCTCTCCCTTCGCCACCTTTATTTATCTGTTATTACTATTAGCTCATGGATTCCTATTTTTCATGAATGGTTTATAATTCATTACTGTCCTTAATTATATTGGTGCTTAAATTGTTCTATATTTGGACAGTGGGAACCCCCTCAATCTGGGTCCTGTGTTCCTCTGATATGTTCTATCATTCTTCTTGAGCATTTCCTTACTTTCTGGAATAATAAGATGTTCCAGGCTCATTTTGTACCTACACTGCTCCAACTAGAATCAACCATTTTCCCCAAAGAGCTCTGACTTCTTTTAGTAGGAAATGATATCAGAGTTGAAGATCTGGGCAACAGATTGAGTTGAATGACAGAAAGCACTATGGAAACTGGCCAGATGGGCAAGTGCTGTTCTAGCCATGAGGAAATGAGATGAAATGAGATAACAGGGGTTAGAAGATGTTCTCAAGGTTATGTTTAGCTACCATGGCAAACATTGTAGGTGGTTCACATGACAGCCCCACATTCTCTCTCTTTATGCTAAAGAAAGAACTCAGAGTTGTTCTCTGCCCAGCCCTGGGAGATGAATCATTATTGGTTTAGGCTAATCATGGCAATCCCATTCCCATTTACCTAGTGAGGCCTATTGGTGAGCATGTGACCCACTCTGGTTAGTGAGACCTTAGGGAAAATCTATTGTGGTATTTCTGAAAAGATCATACTTTTTTGTAAAAGCTGCAGGCCTTGGAAGAAAACAGCCTCTTTGTCTCATGCCTCTTTTTTTTTGCTACCTAGAATGTCATTGTTTGAGCATGTGATCTTTAGTGATGTAGCAGTCATCTTGTGGCTGGCCATTCATCAATTCAATAAATATTTATGGAGTGCATTCTATGTGCCAGGCAATGTTCTAGGTACTGGGGATACAAGAGTAAACAAAAAGGATTAAAGTCTCTGCCTTCATGGAGTTTACATTCTAACATGGAAGAGAGGAAGCAAATAAATAAAATATATGATATACCTTATGGTGACAAGTGATAGAAAAAAATAAAGCAGGGAAAGAAGAAAGGGAATGCTAGAGGTGAGTTTAATAGAGTTATCAGGGACAGCACAATTAAAAAGGAGTTATTTGAGAAAAAGAATGGCATACTTCATGAATTCAATTATTTTTATACAGAGGCCATGGTAATCTTCTCTATTTCATTTCAGTTTTAAGGAATATGTGCTGTTGAAGAAAAAGGAGACATTGTTAGACACCTAGGATGGTAGAGCATAAAGATGGAGAGAGCTGGGTGATCTTTGATGATATCATTGAAGTGCTGAATTAAGCAGCTTTGGAACTGACTTGCTTCCATACTTCTTGTTATGTGAGATCATGAAATCTCTTTATTGTCTAAGTGACAATTAGTAAGATATCTATAGTCACATCCCAAAGCACTGTAACAAATACAGGGATTATTAAGTAAGTTTGCTTGGCTGGCTCAGAAAGCAGGTAAAGGGCAAGCTTTGTGATTTCAGGTGTGCAATATTTGGAAGATGGCAGTACTAGAGTTGTAAAAATCATCGTTTTGCAACCATTGTGGCTAAGACTGGTGTAGGCAAAGATCAATGGACACAAATCTGGGGGATATTTTAATAAGGAGAAGGTTATAGACTGGTTAGAGAGTCAATGTTAAAGACTGAATGTTACCAGGGGTCCTAAGATGAGAATTATCAATCTGGAAAGTTGAAGAGAGAGAACATGAGAGCATAAAATTGGAAAGAATAAAGGTACTAAAAGAAAGAAAATTATGTGGGAGATGGAAAAGAACACAAAGCAAGGGAGAATAGCCTTTGGTGTAAGTCTTGGATTGCAACTTTAATTCTGATAGTCGTTGACTGGGTGACCTTGGGTGAGTAGCTTCATCTCTGAGCTTCAATTCACTTGATATAAAATGAGGGCGATGATGCCTGCCTTAAGGTAAATGTTGGATGACTAAATGAGGTAATTTGTATGAAAGTTTCCTGGCATATAGCAGGTTTTTAATAAGTATTAGGGCTTGGTTAACCATATCAACATAGCATAGTGAGTATACATGTGGTCTCTGAAGTCAGTCTGCCTCAGTTCAAAACCGTGCTCAGCCACTTACCAGCCAAGTGGCTTGGGCAAGTTAAATAACCTCTAGGTTTCAGTTTCTTCAACATTAAATAGTGATGATAGTGATATCTGCCTGAGTAGTTATATTAAATTAGACTCTACACCTAAATGTGAGACCTGAAACCATAAGACAGAAGAAGAAAACATAGGCAGTAATTTCTTTGACAACAGCTGTAGAAACATATTTCTAGATATGTCTCTTGAGGCAAGGGAAATTAAATCAAAATTAAACTATTGGGTTTACATCAAAATAAAAGCTTTTGCACAGCAAAGGAAACCATCAACAAAACAAATAGGCAACCTACTGTCTGGAAGAAGATATTTGCAAATGATAGGTCTGACAAGGGGTTAATATCCCAAATATATAAAGATCTTATGCAACTCAACAACAAAACAAAAACAAAAATAAGAACAAAACAACAAATAGTCCAATTAAAAAATGGGCAGAGAACCTGAATAGGCATTTTTCCAAAGAGGACATACAGATGGTTAACACACACGAAAAGACGTTCAACATCACTCATCACCAGGGAAATGCAAGTTAAACTTTACACCTGCAGAGTGACTGAAATCAGAAACACAAGAAATCATGTGCATTGGTAAGGATGTGGAGAAAAAAGAACACTCATGCACTGTTGGTGGGAATGCAGGCTGATACAGACACTGAAAAACAGTATGGAGATTCCTTAAAAACATTAAAAAGTTACCATATAATCCAGTAATTCCACTACTGAATATTTATCCAAAGAAAAAAAACCCATTAATTTGAAAAGATATATGCATCCTTATGTTTATTGTAGCATTATTTACAATAACACAGATGAATGAATAAAGATGTGAAATATGTATGTAATGAAATATTATTCAGCCATAAAGAAGAATGAGATCTTGCCATTTGCAACAACATGGATGGACCTAGAGGATATAGTGCAAAGAGGATTAAGTCAGTCAGAGAAATACAAATACCATATGATTTCAAACATATATGGAATTTAAGAAACAAACAAACAGTGGGGGAGAAAAGACAAACCAAAACCAGACTATTAAATACTGAACAAAAAGGTGGTTGCCCAAGAGTAGGTCAGTGGGGGAGGGAAGGGAATAGGTGAAATATATAAAGGGGGTTAAGATTGCACTTATCTTGATAAGCACTGAAAAGTGTGTAAAATTGTAGAATTGTATTGTATACCTGAAATTAATATAACACTGTATTTTAACTATACTTGAATAAAAATTATTTTTAAAAAATTTTAAAATAAATACTTTCAGTACTATGTTGACAAAAATGGTGGCTGGACACAATTGTCTTGTTCCTGACCTTAGGGGAAAAGATCTCATTTTGCAAATGACATATCCAATAAAGGGTTAGTACCCAAAATATACAAAGAACTGGGAAGCCTGGGTAGCTCAGCGCTTGAGCATCCGCCTTTGGCTTGGGGTGTGATCCCAGAGTCCTGGGATCAGGTCCTGCATCAGGCTCCCTGAGTGGAGCCTGCTTCTCCCTCTGCCTATGTCTCTGCCTCTCTCTCTGTGTCTCTCATGAATAAATAAATAAAATCTTTTTAAAAAACTTATAAAACTCAATACCCAAAAAACAAATAATCCACTTAAAAATGGGCAGAAGACATGAACAGAGTTGCATTTCTCCAAAGAAGACGTACAAATGGCCAACATAAACATGAAAAGATGCTCATCATCACTTATCATCAGGGAAATGCAAGTCAAAAGTACAATAAGATATCACCTCACACCTGTCACAATGGCTAAAATCAACAACACAAGAGACAACAGATGTTGGCAAGGATGTGGAGAAAAAGGAATCCTCTTGCACTGTGAGCGGGAATGCAAACTTGGCGCAATCACTGTGGAAAAGAGTATGGAGTTTCCTCAAAACGTTAAAAATAGAACTCCCTAGAATCCAGTAATCACACTGCTGGGTATTTACCCAAAGAATAAGGAAACACTAATTCAAAGGATCATGTGCACCCCTATGTTTATTGCAGCATTATTTACAACAGCCAAAATATGCAAGCAGCTCAAGCATCCATTGTTTGATGAACAGATAAAGAAGAAGTGGTATATATACAATGGAATATTATTCAGCCATAAAAAAATGAAATCTTGCCATTTGCATCAACATGGATGGAGCTAGAGAGTACTATGCTAAGTGAAATAAGTCAGTCAGAGAAATACACACACCATTTGATTTCACTCATATGTGGAATTCAAGAAAAACAAAATGAGCAAAGGAAAGAGAGAGAGATCAAGAAACAGACTCTTAATTATAGAGAGCAAACAGATGATTACCTGAGGGGAGATGGGTGGGGGGAATATATTTGATGGGAACTAAGGAGTGCACTTGTGGTGAGCACCGGGTGTTGTATGGAATTGTTGAATCACTATATTGTACACTGGAAACCAATATAACACTAATTGAAATTAAAATAAAAGCTTAAAAAAGAAATTAAAATAAATAAGATAAATAAGACTACATGTAAAGTGCTTAGAATAGTGTTAGGTTGAGTAAGTGTTCAGTAAATGTTAACTGACATTATCAAATGTGACAGATATTTCAAGGAGGATCACTGCCTTATGACAAAAATAATGTAATCTACTGTACTAAGAACTGTCAGAGGAACAATAACAGTAATTAACAAATCTCAACTTATGTATTTAAAGAAAATCTTTCCTGTCCTTCATCGGGAGCTCTTGGAATATATTATTACTCTTTATAACACTAAATCCACTTTGTTACAAAAAGTTTAAGAGTCTAACTCAGATTATGATGTTGAGAATTAGAACCCAGCCTTTCACTGACTCCTCTTCCTGACCTAAATTGCTCTTTCTTCTTTACATATGGAACACTAAAATTATTCCAAATTTGGCTTCTCACCCTTGAAGTGCTTGACTGCAGGTCTCATTTCCCCTCTCCCAAACAAAAGACTTGAGATTTAATTAGGGGTAATATTAAAAAATATTTAACCATCTTTGGTCACAGCAGGAGCTGGGTCTGGGATATTCCCTGAATTTCAGACATTTCCCCATAGTTGCTGGATCATAAGGAGGTGTGGTAGCCTTGAAAGGGAGGCTGGAGTAGCCAGGACCAAAGCTATACTTGAGAGGCTTGGGGGAAGTGGCTATTTACAAACCAGTACAGAGGTATGTCAATATTTTAACCACAGAATTTTAATCACAGTGCATACCAGCAATATATCAGTCCTGGGCTTTGGAAAGCACTCTAAGCCAAGTCTTTGGCTGTTTACCCTTAACACTGCCATAGAGAATTCCTAAATTCCTTGAGATCCTCCTGTAAGCTGTAAGTAGGCCTATAGCCAATACTACAGCATTGCAAAAAGGTGATTTAAATAAGTCTCTACAATCTTCTACCACCAACCTTGAGATGTGTGCTGATGACACCAGCAATACTGGAGTCTTGACCAAATTGCAAACCAGGCTATACCTGTCTTCTTGGCTTTGTCCTGAGTCAGGCTGTTCTATCCCTACTGTATTTATTCTTAAAGCCAATCTCCTTATGGGATAAGGAGATTACAACTTGCTACTGTGGTGGAGTTAAGCTAGAGTGTCTTCAACTATATTTTTCAAGAGGAAGGTGTTCTGTAGTTTGAGAATGGCCAAGGAGTAAGGTGAATCCTCTCAGCTGTTCACGTTTCTCCAGGGTTGGCTGCCAAGTGCAGAGAGTGCTCAGTCCCTCGTGTTCTTCTGCTTTCAAGATTAAACTTTAGATTCAGGGAGCCGGGCAGAGATCCAGTGTGAACTTGGGATCTTGACTGCTGCAGGAGAAACAGCCCATGTGTTGTGGGGAAGCAGAGGTTCCAGTCTCCCATCCTGAACTTCACAGGTTCCCCTTTGCCACCCAGGAAACAGGTGGGTATGAAGCTGACCGGCCTAAGGCACCAGAGTGTCAGGTGCAGAGGGGCCTGGAGTCCATCTGTCCTACTTCACCAATCTTTCTCCATCCAGGCACTCACCAGACTCAGGCTAGAAAAGCTTTCAGATCACCTGCTCCCACCTTCTCTGCCTGGTGCGAGACTCCCCTCCTCAGCCTTCCTGCCAAGTGCTCTCCATCCAGCTTCCCAGTGAACTGGGACAAACCTGGAAGCTCCCTGCCTCACAGGCACAGGATTCCACTTGGCAACATGTTCTTCCTGCTGGTGAGCCAAACCTGGTCCCCTAAAACTTCCTCTTGCACACCCACGTTCTGTCCTCAGGACAACCAACCAGACAAAACTGCTCCTTATTCTCTGGAATGTCTTTCACATATTTGAACATAGCTATCTCTGCCATTCTGGCTCCCTAGAGAGTCTTCTCTTTCCTAAGCTAAATACTCTCATTTCCTTCAGTCACTCTTCATCAATGCCAAAGGAGATAATGCTTATCTTGATGCCTGAGTAAGAGGCAGCTAATTGCCCAGCTTAGGCAACTTGGGTGTAATTTACACTTGTGAAACTTTGGGCAAGTCACTTTGCCTCTCTAAGATTCGGTTTTCTCATGTGTATAATGGTTTTCTTTCTGGTAATGGAATATTTTACATTCTATGTCAGAGCTTGTAGATCATAATGGCAGAGTTACACCTTATTAATCATGATTTTTTTTTCTAGAAATCTCGATGTGATGTTAATAGGTAAGGCTGTGCATATACTTACTACAAGGAATATGGTACTTGGTTCATCTTAGCTAACGCTTAGCTAACAAGATGTTGTGTCATGTCATTTACTCTTGTCATTATTTTTATTCATAATTTTGTATGTTTTATGGTTATTGTTTTTTGCATTTTAACTCTAATTCTAATTATTCTAATTAGAGAATAATTAATTTATTCTCTAATTTCTAAAAAATTAATGGCTCAACAGTGGTTTATTCAAGTACAAAATAATGATGAAAAATAATAGCAACTTGAGGTAACATTAAAGGCATAAATTGTAAAAAAAAAAAGCATAAATTGTGAACTTAACTTTGGAATAAATATAGAATGTGAAGATATATGCATTGGGACAAGTAAATCTGAAAATATGATGATTTAATGTAGCAGGTAAAAAGGCTTTTAATTTACAATGCTACTTTGTCATGATTAATAGGATTAATGTGTTGCTTTTTTACGATCAAAAATATTTTCTGCTAATGTAGCAGCAGAAATTAGTAAAAAGTCATTAAAATAATGAATATTTGAACACTGACTTTTATTATGTGGAGATCATAGCCTGTTATAAAACTTTATTCAATGATGCTACCATAGCTCTCATGTCATTTTATTTTTATTTTATTGTTTTAAAGATTTTATTCATTTATTCATGAGAGACACAGAGAGAGAGAGAGGCAGAGACACAGGCAGAGGGCTCCATGCAGGGAGCCCCATGTGGGACTCGCTCCCAGGACTCTAGGATCATGCCCTGAGCTGAAGGCAGATGCTCAACCACTGAGCCACCCAGGTGTCCCTCATGTCATTTTAATAGAAAGCACAGGGACCCCTCTGGCAACCAATCAGATGTCTTCAGAAAAAGCAGAAAATAATGCTAATAGTAAATTGATTAGTATTATTACTAATAAGAGGTAAGAAACTCAAACCACAGTGACAGTAACAAAATTGCATATAGTCTAATATATGCACTACTTCTGACACTATTTCTAAGAAACTTATAATGCTAGCCACGAAGTTTGTGGCAACTATTATATTCACAAAATTTCGGAATGAATGTTTGGCACTATTCCTTTATCTCTATAATATGTTGCATGATATCATTGGATTGCACAGTGCAAGAACAATTTCTAAGATGTGAACATGTTGTGGGATATTTTCATTGGCATTACTGATAAATATATTCAAAAAAAAGGGCTAATGAACTTTTGTTCCATTTATCACTGAGAAACCAGCCTTAAAGAGATGGTAATATTCGTTTACTTAAAGATCAGTTTCTGATGTGTGATAAAACTGGAAAAAATAAGGCTAAAATCAGTGTTAACAAAGCAGCAGCTATGCATGCAACAAAGAAGGATGCTGCAGCCACATAAATGAAAGAAATTGTACCTGAATGTTAATTCATAGATGTGCTAAAAGAAACATTAGTGGTCAAAAATGTGCCTCTTGATTTTGATTCAGTGTTTTGAAGAGTCAAGATTGGGAGTATGATAACATATCTCCCATTGAGTGTTCATCTTTTCATGATGTTAAATTAAGAAACAGGCAGTAAGAACAAGTCTGTTTTTCCATACTGGTTTATGAGGCCTATCAACAGGAAATATATTTTCCCAAATTTTTTGAGGGATGAAATATAAAGCATTTCTTCATGACTGTGATAACACCAAACACCATTTGAATTATTTCAATTGAGCTCTTCAAGTGATATGCCTCAGCAATGTATTTCATATTTTGAACAACCTGAACATAACACTTCGTGGCTTAAATATTACCATTTTATGATATTAGGATTTCTTTATATGACTTAAATGTGATACAAATGGTTCAATCACGGAGTTTGACGTAGTGATTTTCTTCACTCATCAGAGAATGTATGGCATATTTTAAAACCACATCCACATATTGTAATGAAACATAAAAAAAATACCTTTCAGAACTGAATGCAACCAAAGAAAGGATTTGATTCATTTGCTATTATCTTCCAAGTTGAAATATTCATACCTTCAGCTTGCAAGTGTGAAAGGCTTATCATCTTCATGTCTGATGGAGTGTTTAATGTAGTCTTTAGTGAGAAATAATACCATAATTTCTAGGTTAATGTTTTATCCATTCTGAATATCCAAAACTATCTGTCAGAACCACCAAACACTTGCTGCTATTCCCAACAAATTTAATTTGTGAATAGATTTTTTCTTTTAGTAAAAATAGAGGCAGGAAAAGAAACCAAAAGGATATCAAACCTGACCTATAGCTCCAGCATTATTTAGCTAGATATAGCTGTCCTGGTGAATCATTGCAAATATATTATTGTTTTTCTCACTATAATGAAATTATTATTATTGATTTTTGAAATTTGATTTCCTTGTTGTAGTTGTAGTTAAAGTTTGTAATGGATATTGTGTGTGTGTGTGTGTGTGTGAGTGTGTAAAACATGGAAAACACTTACCTATGTGAATTGGAGGCTGGGAAACTTTTCCAACCAAAATATCTTTCCCATGCCTGAATTTCTATCATCAGAGTTTTTTTTCTTTTTTTCATTATCAAAATGAAAAATCCCTCTGATGGCTAGCACATTAAGCTTTTATCAGTTATCAATGTCTTATGGCAGATGAATTTATTAGATTTTTTCCAAGTAATTAATGATGAGAACAAATTTTAAGATTTTATTTATTTATTCATGAGAGACACACACAGAGAGGCAGAGGCATAGGCAGAGGGAGAAGCAGGCTCCACTCAGGGAGTCCGATGTGGGACTTGATCCCAGGACCCTGGGATCACAACCTGAGCCAAAGGCAGACACTCAATCACTGAGCCACCCAGGTGCCCAAAAATTCTGATAGATAAAAAGGTCGGGTGGGGAAGACTGATCCCTGGGAATAGATTTAGAACCATCATCTAAGAAGCTGTAAGAAAAAATACTGATGCTTAAGCTTAAGCTCCGCCCTAGACAATTGATTGAAAAAAAACCAAGAACTCCCCACATGATTCCATCATTCAACGAGGGTTGAGAACCACTGGTTTATAGGCCTGTAGCCAATTTTGTTTAATTGGTGGTTGTGGGGGAGGAAAGTGGATCCTGCGCTCCTGACAGGGTTGTGAAGGGGGAGGGCGTTGGGCAGCAGAGAAGAGGAGATGCTGGAAAAAGAAGATGGCACTAATAAAAGGGAATAGGAAAGGCCCTGTAATAAAACAGGATTAATCAGTTCAGGGGCGCCTAGGTGGCTCAGTCAGTTAAACGTCTGCCTTTGGCTCATGTCATGATCCCAAGGTCCCATGATGGAGCCCCGCATCAGGCTCCCTGCTCAGTGGGGGGTTTGTTTTTTCCCTCTCCCTTTGTTCCTCCCTCTGCTTGCGATCTCTCTCTCTCTCTCTCTCTCTCACACACACACACACACACACACACGACACACGCTCAAATAAATAATTAATTAAATCTTTAAAAAAGAATAAATTGATGTTCTATCCTGACTGGTGATTGATGACACAGAAGTTTTAAAAAACAGGGGCACCTCTCCCCCATCCCTGTCTTTGTCTCTCTCTCCTTATTGGGAGCAAATACTGGATGAATTTCTCTCTCCTTTAAACCCTTAAAGGCATGAGCTATAAACCCTTCTAAATGAAAAAAGGAAAAGATTCTGGTTTCCACTATAATCAGGTAGATATATATTGGCACCATTAATAAGTGACCTTATTTATACTCAGGAAGCTTTTATCAAGCATGTACAATGTGCCAAGCAGCTAGGTGCTGAGAATCCTGAGATAAAATAAGACATGTCTCTGTCCTCAAAAGCTTCAGAGTCTAGAAGGCAGACAGACAAGTAAACATAAAATAATCAGACAATATGATAAGTGCTGAAACAGAGTTATGTATAAAGTGTTAAGGGAAAGTGGGGGAGTAGCAACTAAAGTTTCCTGGAGAGAGTGGGGATGAGAAGTTTTCACAGAAGTAACATTTGGATTGGGTATTGAAGAATGAGTAGACATTCTTTTTTAAAAAATTTATATTTAAATTCAATTTAGCTAACATATAGTATATTATTAGTTTCAGTAGTAGAATTTAATGATTCATGAGTTGCATACAACACTCAGTGCTCATTACATCAAGTGCCCTTCTTAATTACCCCATCCCTCCACCCACATCCCTCCAGCAACCCTCACTTTTGTTTCCTAGAGTTAAGGGTATTTTATAGTTGCCTCTCTTAAGGCCAAGGAAACATGGAAGGGCATTCTGAGGATTGGAAATAAGGACTTTATGTATGGGGGGTGTTTACTTCTTTCCTGTCCTCTTGTAGTCCTAGGGATTGTAGGCGGGTATCTACTATTTTTAATCTTTGGGTTGCCTCAGTTTCTTCTGTTTGGTCTCTCAGCTCTCCTAATTTGTTACCCCTATCAATTTTCATCTATTAGATACTTGACGCAAGATCTGCTCTCCTGACTAGATTCTAACTGATGTGTTTCCTATTCCTTTTGCCAGGGTAAAAACTGACAAGAACCAACACAGGGGGCTGCTGGGCTCAGAAGAGCCCACATATCAAAGCTGCAAATAGAGCTATTTTATTCACATACCTAGACCTGAATCTTTGAATCACTAGTGCTGAGCAAGATTGTCAAAAGAAGCTTAAAAATCACAGCAGTGTATCAAGGGCAAAAGAAGTAGCTATAAACTGTAACCAAACATTCACTAACCTGTTGTTTTGTCCTAAACCTCCATGGGGGGTATTCTAAAAAATGAGTTTTCCATTGACTTAGTTAATTATTATAGGCTTTTCTTGTGACCTTGTCCCTTTTTTGGAAATAAATGCTTTGCTGTTGTTTTAGAGTAGAATCATGCTGTGTCTCGGCTCATAGATGTGTGTGGGGTGTGGTATGTGGACTTTTAGGGGAGCACGTGTGTGTAAGGGACTGGGTGAGCATGCCTTCAAGTCTGGTGACCAGTTTAAGTTTTTTTTTTTTTATCTCTAATCTTATATAAAAGGACCCTGACCCTGGACAGTCAAGCTGGAGATTTCTGCTGTTTCATTGGACCAGTCGTTTCCTCCTTTCAAGTCCATTTCTGCAGATGATTAGTCATTACTTATCAAGAGAACTTAGAGCCAGCCAGGGAGAGACACATGGCTTGGCAACAGGACAAACATAGAGCTTTGTCCTCCACTAGTCACTCCGCAATTCCCCAGAAAAATATAGTCTAACTTAAAATACTATGCAAATGTAGTTTCAGAACAAATTCCCTGGTTTGCCATCACCCTGATCATTTATAAACAGACCAATTATTCAAGCTTCTCCTTCATTGAAATTCAGAAGCGTCCACTGCCCCACAGCATCATTTATTTGAGATTCACTTGAATTTCCTTCAGTCTCTGAATTTGGGTATATGGCTTTTTGTATGGCTATTAAGACCAGTAGTAACTCTGCCTCTGTAGAGTGAGATTAAGCTAAGATCCAGTCCTAGATCTCATGTGTCCAGTCAAAGCTGGTCTGGCTTTACTCAGACTTTGATTCACCTAGATAAAACTCACTAGTATAATGGCTGTGGAGCTAATGTTGAGTGGCTATGACTCTCCTGTATAGGAACAGTGGGATAGGGAGACATGAGTGGAGTACAACTCACCACTGGACTTCCATTCTGGATTTCTCAAAGAATCCTGATGTAGAGATGCCATGGAAAGATGTCACAAAGCCTCCAGTTATGCCCCCTTATGCCCCCAGGAAGTTAAGCCACAATTTATAGGCCACACAATAAGTTAACAAGACAAGAAACAACAAATGTTGGAGACGATATGGAGAAAGGAGAATTCTCTTGCACTGTTGGTGAGAATGCAAAATGGTAGTCACTCTGGAAAACAGTGTGGAGGTTCCTCAAAAAGTTAAATTCCTGTGACCCAGCAATTGCACTACTGGGGATTTACCACAAAGATATTAATGTAGTGAAACACTGGGAGACCTGCACCTCAATGTTTATAGCAGCAATGTCCACAATAGCCAAACTGTGGAAGGAGCCATGATGTCCTTCGACAGATGAATGGATAAAGATGTGGTCTATATACACAATGGATTATTACTCGGCCATTAGAAACGTTGAATACCCACCATTTGCTTCGACATGGATGGAACTGGAGGGTATTATGCTGAGTGAAATAAGTCCATCAGAGAAGGACAATCACCATATGGTTTCACTCATACGTGGAATATAAGAAAGAGTGAAAGGGATTATAAGGGAAAGTAGGGGAACTGAGTGAGAAAAATTAGAGAGGCAGACAAACCATGAGAGACTCCTAACTCTGGGAAACAAATGAAGGTTGTGGAAGAGGAGGTGGGTGGGAGGATGGGGTAGCTGGGTGACAGGCACTAAGGAGGGCACTTGATGGGATGAGCACTGGGTGTTATATGTTGACAAATTGAATTTAAATTAAAAAATGATTAAAAAATTGTCAAACTTGAGTTTTCATCACAATCACCTACAAGGCTTGTAGGAATTCTGTGCTCCCACAGAAGCATCAAAAAGCAGGAAAAAAAATGTCAGAATGAACTTTGCAGAACTCTGGTTAATAGTCAAGGATTTAAAGCAACCAACTGAATGCTTCATCAAGAAAAATGCAACATCAAAATGGCAGGAAATCCTTGTGGTACTTTAACTTTCTTTTCTCCCATCTCCTTCCCAGAGCAGAAGGAAATAGTTTTACCCCATATTCCCAGTGTGGGATGCTGGTGCCTGATTCCAGAGGAAGAAGAAACCTTATGGGCACACTATTTGCTATGTCTGTTCTAACCTGTTTGAGGCAACCTAAAGGACTGACACATGATTCTCATTTCTGTTTCACCTAACTTAGAACTGAGGCTGGAAAAGCATCAGGCATTGCTTGAAAACATTGCAAGCTGAACTAACAACCCACAGATGCCTGGAGCAAAACATTACTTTCAAAATATACAATAGTTTGGTCTAAAGCCTGGGAACATAAGCTGGGAAGAGTTTCTTTGGGAAATTAGAACATTCAAAAGCATCATGCATACAGGAGACTTTAGAAGCCCACATGCATGCCTAGGGCAAGACATACTAAGAAAATACTTGAGAGAACCCTAATTTTTCACCTCAGGTTGATCTCTAGGCTCTGTGCAAGCTTGGCTAAGAGATAATCTGCAAAGACTGAAAGAGGTTTTTGTTTGTTTTAAGCTGTGGGCATTCGAGGAAATCTGCCAAAATATTAGCTGAACACAAGCTAAGGAACAGATACCTCACTGAACACACACAATATACCAAAACTTTTGGAATGCAGCAAAGGTGGTGCTCAGAGAGGAATGTATAACTACAAATGCATAATTTGTTTATTTTTAAAATTTTTTATTGGAGTTCAATTTGCCAACATTTAGCGTAACACCCAGTGCTCATCCCGTCAAGTGTCCTCCTCAGTGCCCATCACCCAGTCACCCCAACCCCCCACCCACCTCCCTTCCACTACCCCTTGTTCATTTCCCAGAGTTAGGTGTCTCTCATGTTTTGTCACCTTCACTGATATTTTCACTCATTTTCTCTCCTTTCCCTTTATTCCCTTTCACTAATTTTTATATTCCCCAAATCAAATGCCTATATTTAAAAAGAGGGGGGTGTCTGACTGTCTCAGTCAGAAGAGCATGTGACTCCTGATCTCGGGGTTGTGAGTCCGTGTTGGATGTAGAGATTATTTAAAAATAAAACCTTTAAAAATAAATAAAATAAATAAAAATAAGAACTATCTCAAATCAATACCTCAACTTTACACCTTGAGGAACTGGAAAAAGAAGAGCAAACTAAACACAAAACTAGCAGAACGAAGGAAATAATAAAGATGAGAGTGGAGAAAAATAAAACAAGTAACAGAAAAACAATAAAATCTACAAAACCAAAACTTCGTTCTTTGAAAAGATCAACAAAAGTAACAAATCTTTAGCTATTCTGACAATGAAAAAAAGATAAATAACTAAAATAAAAGCTGAAAGTGGGGGCATTACTACCAACATTACAGAAATTACAAGGAATTATAAAAGGATACTATGTGCAAATTGTATGCCAGAATATTTGATAACTTAGATGAAATGGAGAAATTCCTCAAAATATACAAACTACCTAAATTGACTCAAGAAGTGGAAAATCTTGATAGACCTATAAAAACTAAAGAGATGGAATTAGTAATCAAAAACCTCCCAAGAAAGAAAAGTCCAGGACTAGATGGCTTCAATAGTGAATTCTAGCAAATATTTAAAGAATAAACATCAATATTCCTCAAACTTCTTATAAATAGAAGAGGAAGCAATACTAGAAATACTTTCTAACTCATTCTATGAGGCCAGTATTACCCTGTTACCAAAGTCAGACAAGACATCTCAAGAAAATAACAGATAAATATTCCTTATGAATATAGAAGTGAAATTCTCAGAAAATACTACAAACTAAATCCAACAATATAATGTAAGGATTATACTCTATGACTAGGTAGGAGTACAAGAGTGATTCAGCATAAGAAAATCAATCAATGTAATAATCCATACAAATAGATGGAAGGAAAAAATCCACATGACCATCTCCATTGATGCAGAAAAAGCATTTTACAAAATCCAACACCATTTCATGATAAAAGCACACAGAAAACCAGGAATAGAAGAAAACCTCCTCAGCATGATTCAGAGTATTTATGAAAATCCCACAGCAAATACCATACTCAATGGTGATAAACTGAAAGCTTTCCCCCTTAGATCAGGGACAAGACAAGGATGCCCACTTTTACCACTGCTATTCAACATTTACTGAAAGTTCTTGTTAGAGGAATTAGACAAGATAAAAAGTAAAAGTCTCCCAAATTTAAAAGAGAGAGGTAAAACTATCTCAACTTACAGATGACATGATCCTATGCATACAAAATGCCAAAACAGGGACGCCTGGGTGGCTCAGCGGTTGAGCATCTGCCTTTGGCTCAGGGCGTGATCCTGGAGTTCTGGGATCGAGTCCCACATTGGGCTCCCCACAGGAAGCCTGTTTCTCCCTCTGCCTATGTCTCTGCCTCTCTCTCTCTCTGTCTCTCATGAATAAATAAAATATTTTTAAAAAATGCCAAAACATCCACAAGAAAGCTACTAGAACTAATAGAAGAATTCAGTAAAGTTGCTGGGTACAAGACCAACACAAAAATAAGTTGTGTGTCTATATAACTGCAATAAACAATCTGAAAAAGAAATTAAGAAAGCAATTTCATTTACAATAACATCTAAAAGAATAAAATACTTAGGAATGCATTTAACAAGGAAATGAAAGACTTGTACACTGAAAACTACAAAACATAGCTGAAAGAAATGAAAGAAGGCCTAAATAAGTAGAAAGTCATCCTATATTTAGGGGCTGAAAGATAACAGTGTTAAGGTGTATTACTCAAAATGATCTACAGATTTAACACAACGCCTATCAAAATTTTGAAAGCTCCTTTTTCAGAAGTTGAAAAGCAGATCATTAAATTCATATGGAATTGCAAGGGACCCAAATAGCTAAAGCAATCTTTAAAAAGAAGAAAATAGTTGGAGGAATCACACTTCCAGTTTCAAATATTACTAGAAGCTACAGTAGTCAAAACAGTGTGGTAGTGGCATAAGGATAGGCATATAGACCAATAGAATAGAATTGAAAGTCCAAAACTAAACCCATACATCCATACCTAATTAATTTTTAACAGCAGTGCCAAGCCCATTCAATGGGGAAAGAATAGTCCCCAACAAATAATGCTGGGACAACTGGATTTCTACGTGTAAAATAATGAATTTGAACTCCTACCTCATTCAATTTATAGAAATTAACTCAGAATTCATCAATGACTGGGGCGCCTGGGTGGTTCAGTCAGCTAAGCACCCAACTCTTGATTTTGGCTCAGGTCATGATCTCAGAGTCATGAGATCAAGCTCCATGTTAGGCTTCATGCACAGCATGGAGCCTGCTTAAGATTCTCTCTCCCCCTCTCCTTCTGCCTCTCCCCCCTGCTCTAGTTCTTTCTCCCTCCCCTCTCTCTCTCAAAAAATTCATCAATATAAGAGTTATGTGAGTTAAAACCATAAAACCCTTAGAAAAAAAACATAGTGATAAATCTTCAAGACCTTGAATTTGGTAATAGATTTTTATATGTGACAATAAAAGTATGAGCAATAACAGAAAAATAGCTAAATTGGACTTCATAACAATTTAACCTTTGTGCATTAAAAGATATCATTTAGAAAATGAAAAGACAATCTACAGAATGGGAGAAAATATTTGAAAATCATATATGCAATAAGGGTTTCATATCTAGAATATATAAAAGCTCACAACTCAACAACATATAAAGACAAAAACAACCCAATTGAAAAATGTGAAAAGGACTTGTGTAGATATTTCTTCAAAGAAGATACAAAAATGTCAATAAACACATGTACTGATGCTCAACATCATTAGTAGTTAAGGAATGCAAAAGAAAACCACAAGATACCTCTTCATACTGGTTAGGATAAGTATATTTTTTAAAAATGTAAAACTTCATGTTGGCAAAGATGTAGTGAAATGGGAACCCACATACTTTGCTGGTGGGAATGTAAAAACAGCTTAGATACTGTGAAAAACAGTTTGGCTGTTCTTCAAAATGCTAAGCACAAAATTATTTTATGACTCAGTAATTCTATTCCTAGATTATGCTGAGTGAAGTAAGTCAGTCGGAGAAGGACAAACATTATATGTTCTCATTCATTTGGGGAATATAAATAATAGTGAAAGGGAAAATAAGGGAAGGGAGAAGAAATGTGTGGGAAATATCAGAAAGGGAGACAGAACGTAAAGACTGCGAACTCTGGGAAACGAACTAGGGGTGGTAGAAGGGGAGGAGGGCGGGGGGTGGGAGTGAATGGGTGACGGGCACTGGGTGTTATTCTGTATGTTAGTAAATTGAACACCAATAAAAAAAAAAATAAAAAATAAAAAAAAAAGAATTCAAAACAAGTTTCAAACGGATACTCATATGCCAATGTTTTTTGCAGCATTATTCACGATGTTTAAAAGGTGGAAGCAACCCTAATGTTCATCAACAGGCTAAGGTATAAACAAAATTGGTGTGTCCATATGATAGAATATTATTTGGCCATAGAAAGTGATGAAGTTCTGATACATGCTACAACATGGATGCACATAAAAAACATAATGCTAAATGAAATAAACCAGACAGAAAGGACAAAGATTTTATGATTCCACTGATATGAAATATCTAGAACAGACAAATTCATAGGGACAGAAAATAGATTGGCAGTTACCAGAATCTGAGAAGGGAAAGTGTGGGTTATTGCTTAATGTTTACAGAGTCTCTGTTTAGAGTGATGAAAAATTTTGGAAATAGATAATAATGATTGTATAACATTATGAATGCAATTAATTCCTCTGAATTGTACACTTAATGATGATAAAAATGGCAAGTTTTATGATATATATTTTTTACCACAATAAAAAAGGGGAGAGGGAAGAGGAGGAAAAAAATGACAACAGCAAAAATAACTTCCCAATTGCAAAACATAAAAAATTGAAGATGCAAACTAATCTCTTGTGTCAGAAATCAGATCAGTGATCACCTGGGCAGAGAAAGATTACAAAGGGACAAGAGGAAATTTTGGAGGTGGTAAATATAAGTATGATATTGATTGTAATAATGGCTTCGTGATATATACATACGTCAGGATTCATTCACTTGTACATTTTTAATATGTTCAGATTATCACATGCCATACATACTTCAATGAAGCAGTTTTTAAAAAATGAAAACTTATTAAGTAATCAACTTTGTTAAAGACTGTGTCTGCATGATTAATAAGACAAGCCTAGCCTCTTTTCCATGGAGCTTACACCCTAGTAAGGGAAATAGGCCTTAATAAAATAATCCCACAACCCACTGCTTCATTCAAAATTGGTATATGTTCTAAGAAAGAAAATTATGGGGAGTTCTGAAAGCATTTTATTTTTTTTCATTTTATTTTATTTTAATTCCAGTAGAGTTAATTATGGTGTTATACTAATTTCAGGTATGATATATTGATTCAACACTTCCATACAACACTCAGTGCTCATCACAAAAAGTGAACTCCTTAATCCCCATCACCTGTTTAACCCATCCCCCTACCCATCTCCCCTCTGATAACCATCAGTTTGTTCTCTATAGCTGAGTCTGTTTCTTGGTTTTCCTCTCTCCTCCCACCCCATGTTCATTTGTTTCATTTCTTAAATTTCACATATGAATGAAATCAAATGGTATTTGTCCTTCTCTGACTGGTTTATTTCACTTAGCATAACACTCTCTCCCCATCCACATTCTTGCAAATGGCAAGATTTCATTCATTTTTTATGGCTGAATGATATTCTATCATATGTATATACCACATCTTTCTTATCTATTCATCTATCAGTGGACACTTAGTCTGCTTGCATAATTTGTCTATTGTAAATAATGCTTCTATAAATATAGCATTTTAATGTAGGATCTATTCTAGTCTGGGAATGATTAGGGAAAGCAGTCCAACGCAAATGACCTTTGAGTTGAGGGTTGATGGGTGAAGAAGTGATAATTATGTGTGTTTTAATGGAGATAGAAGGACAAAAAGGAGACAGATTTTTAGTACAGAAGAAAGCTTATACAAAGGTCCTGAGATATAAAGGGGCTTGACATGTTTGAAGAACTAAAAGAAGGCCAGTATGGCTAAGGCATAGTGACTGAGAGAGAGTGGTAGGAAAAAAGCCTGAAAAGATAGGGTCAGATCATGTAGCATGTTACAAGCCATATTAAGGATATGGATCTTTTTCTTAAGAAAAGTGTAAAACCATTGAATGATTTAAAATAGGATAACATGATAGAGTGTGAATTTTGAAAGGAACTCTGGCTATAATGTGGAAAATGAACTGTAGGAGGACAAGAGTAGAATCAGAGAAACCAATCAAGGAAGTTCCTGTAATGAATGGTCCAGGCAAGAAATGATAGTGGCTTGGCCCAGGGTGAAGGTAGCAGAGTCAGCAAGAAGGAAATAGGTTTTAGATTTTTTTTTCATGTTCAAGAAAGATAGCTTTTTTTGTATGTTCTTTTATTGGAATTTGATTTGCCAAGTATAACATCCAGTGCTCATTCCATCAAGTGCCCATCACCCAGTCACCCCATCCCCCCACCCACCTCCTCTTCCACTACCCCTTGTTCATTTCACTGCATCTGTATCTTTGGGGTAAATCCCCAGTAGTGCAATTGCTGGGTCATAAGGTAGCTCTATTTTTTAACTCTTTGAGGAACCTCCACACAGTTTTCCAGAGTGGCTGCACCAGTTCACATTCCCACCAACAGTGCAAGAGGGTTCCCCTTTCTCCACATCCTCTATAACATTGGTTGTTTCCTGTCTTGTTAATTTTCCCCATTCTCACTAGTGTGAGGTGGTATCTCATTGTGGTTTTGATTTGTATTTTCCTGATGGCCAGTGATGCGGAGCATTTTCTCATGTGCTTGTTGGCCATGTTGATGTCTTCCTCTGTGAGATTTCTGTTCATGTCTTTTGCCTATTTCATGATTGGATTGTTTGTTTCTTGGGTGTTGAGATTAATAAGTTCTTTATAGATCTTGGATACTAGCCCTTTATCTGATAGGTCACTTGCAAATCTCTTCTCCCATTCTGTAGGTTGTCTTTTAGTTTTGTTGACTGTTTCTTTTGCTGTGCAGAAGCTTCTTATTTCCCTGAGCTGAAGGCAGATACTCAACTGCTGAGCCACCCAGGCGTCTCACTATTTGGCTCTTTACAGAAAAACTTTGCAGGTCACCTGGGTGGCTCAATGGTTGAGTGTCTGCTTTTGGCTCAGGTCATGATCCCAGGGTGCTTGGATTGAGTCCTGCATCGGGCTCCCCGTAGGGGGCCTGCTTATACCTCTGCCTATGTTTTTGCCTCTCTGTGTGTGTGTGTCTCTCATGAATAAATAAATAAAATCTTTAAAATGTTTGCGGATCCCTGATCTAGTATGATGACTCTTAGGTACCTGCTGTGTGACTAGATGGATGGATGGTCAGTGAAGGTAAAGGGAGAAGGCAGAGAGGAAGGGAGGAAAGATAGAAGGAGCAATCTCTTGGAGAAAGAAGACTGTGGTAATATGAGGAAGAGAGGATGTAGGGAGTGGTCGTAGAATGGTGCAGCAGGTGTGAGAGGTGGGACCACAGTAATTATAGTATGCACACATGTTCATACCAGAAGTGTCCACATAGGTCAGAGAACCAAATGGGAGGCTGGTAGAAAGGGAAAAGGAGATTCTTTTTTATGCCAACTTCACTTTCTTCAGTGGCTTAATTAGAGACATTTACAGGACACAAAGGACGTCTGGTATGAAGCACACATCCTTATTCAAGGAGTTTAACAATCAATATGAACTGCATTTTTAAATATAAGATTGTGAACATAGGTCCAAAACATGACCCAGTGCAGCTAATATAGAGATGATGGAGCTTAGTAGCAGTCTGAATAGAAAAGGCTTGATGGCTTCATTCTCAGTCCTCAGTGTGGTGTGGTGTGGCTACCAAAAACCACTGATAATATTCTGCATAACCAGAAGTGTCTTGTCTATAGCTAGGAAGGACATATTCCTGCTCAGGCCTGAATTCTAGCCAGTACACAATGATATGGTCATAGTGGTTGTTAAAAATATCAGAATTCTTTTATTTTTATGTTTAAGTTTTTATTTTAATTCCAATTAATTAATGGACAATATTATATAGTTTCAGGTGTACAATATAGTGATGCAACAATTCCATACATAACCCAGTGCTCATCACAAGTCCATTCCTTAATCTTCATCACCTATTTCACTCATCCACCCACCCACTTCCCTTCTGGTAACCATTAGTTTCTTCTCTATGGTTAAGAGTCGGTTTCATTTTTACTTGCTTTTTTTTAAGTTTTTGTTTTTAATTCCAGTTAGTTAACATACAATGATATATTAGCTTCAGATGTACAATATAGTAATTCAAAAGTTCCATACATCACCGGTCTCACACAAAGAAATATCCAGCTTAATCCCCATCACTTATTTAACCCATCCTCGCCCTTGCCCCCCTTTGGTAACCATCATTTTTTTCTCCATGATCAAAAGTCTGTTTGGTTTGTCTCTCTATTTCCCCCCTTTGTTCATTTGTTTTGTTCCTTACATTCCACATATGAGTGAAATCATGATATTTGTCTTTCTCTGACTTATTTTGCTTAGCTTTGCACTCTCTAGCTCCATCAAGTCATTGCAAACGGCAAGATTTCATTCTTTTTTTTTAATTTTTATTTTTTTATTTATGATAGTCACAGAGAGAGAGAGAGAGAGAGGCAGAGACACAGGCAGAGGGAGAAGCAGGCTCCATGCACCAGGAGCCCGATGTGGGATTCGATCCCCGGTCTCCAGGATCGCGCCCTGGGCCAAAGGCAGGCGCCAAACCGCTGCGCCACCCAGGGATCCCGATTTCATTCTTTTTTATGGCTGAATAAGATTCCATTGTATATATACCACATCTTCTATATCAATGGACACTTGGGCTGCTTCCATACATAGACTATTATAAATAATGCTGCTAAAAACATACAGGTGTGTATATTCCTTTGAATTCATGTTTTTGTATTCTTTGGGTAAATACCAAGCAGTGTGATTGCTGGATCCTAGGGTAGTTCTATTTTAAACTTTTTGAGGAACTTCCAAACTGTTTTCCACAGTGGCTGCACCAGTTTGCATTCCCACCAACAGGGCAAGAGGGTTCCTTTTTTTCCCACATCTTTGCCAACACCTGTTGATTTTAGCCATTCTGACAAGTGTGAGGTGATAGCTCATTGTATTTTTCATTTGCATTTCCCTGATGATAAATGATGATGAGCATCTTTTAATATGTCTCTTGGCCATTTGTATGTCTTCTTTGGAGAAATGTCTGTTCATGTCTTCTGCCCATTTTTAAGTGAATTGTTTTATGGGTATTGAGTTTTATAAATTATTCATATATTTTGGATACCAACCTTTTATTGGGTATGTTATTTGCAAATACCTCCTCCCATTCAGGAAGTTGTCTTTTAGTGTTGTTGATTGTTTCCTTCCCTATGCAGAAGCTTTTTATTTTGATGTAGTCCCAATAGTTTATTTTTGCTTTTCTTTCCCTTGCCTCAGGAGACATATCTAGAAAAAAGTTTCTACATCCAATGTCAGAGAAGTTACTGCCTGTGTTCTCTTCTAGAATTATTATCTTTTCAGGCTCACATTTAGGTTTTTCATCCATTTTGAATTTATTTTTGTGTATGGTGAAAGAAAGTGGTCCAGTTTCTTTCTTTTACATAATGCTATTCAATTTTCACATTTGTTGAAGACACTGTCCTTTCCCATTGGATATTCTTTCCTGCTTTGTCAAAGATTTATTAAGCATAAAGTTGTGGGTTTATTTCTGGGTTTTCTATTCTGTTTCATTTATATATGTGTCTATTTTTGTGCCACTACCATACTGTTTTGATTTCTACAGCTTTGTAGTATAAATTGAAGTCTGGAATTGTGATGCCTTCAGCTTTACTTTTCTTTTTCAAGATTGTTTTGACTATTCAGGGTCTTTTGTGGTTCAACACAAATTTTAGAATGATTTGTTCTAGCTCTGAAAAATGCTGTTGGTGTTTTGAAAGGGATTTCATTAAATGTGTACATTGCCTTGGGTAGTCTAGACATTTTAATATTATGTGTTCTTCCAATCTGTGAGCATGGAATATCTTTCCATTTCTCTGTGTCATCTTCAGTTTCTTTTTTCAGTGTTTTATAGTTTTCAAAGGACAGGTCATTCACCTCTCTGATTAGGCTTATTTCTAGGCATATTACTATTTTAGTTCAATTGTAAACGGGATTTTTTCTTACTTTCTCTTTCTGCTGCATCATCATTGGTGTATAGAAATGCAACTGATTTCTGTACACTGATTTTATATCCTGAGGCATTACTGAATTTGTTAGCTCTAGCAGTTTTTTTGGTGTAGTCTTCCAGTTTTTCTATGTCTAGCATCATGTCACCTGCAAATAGTGAGAATTTTACTTCTTCCTTACTGATTTGGACTCCTTTAATTTCTTTTTGTTGTCTGATTGCTATGGATAGCACTTCCAATCTGGTGTTGAATAAAAGTAGTGACAGTGGCCATCCTTGTCTTGTTCTTGACCTTAGGGAAAAATCTCTCAGTTTTTCCTCCATTAAGGATGATGTTAGCTGTGGGGTTTTCATAGATGGCCTTTATGTTGAGGTATGCTCCTCCTAAACTTTGTTTGAGGGCTTTTTAAAAAACTCATGAATGGATGTTGTACTTTGTCAAGTGCTTTGACAAATGCAATATATGTATTGACAAATGCAATATATATATTGAAGTTCGATTTGCTAACATATAGTGTAACACCCAGTGCTCATCCCGTCAAGTGCCCTCCTCAGTGCCCATCACCCAGTCACCCCATCCCCCCACCCACCTCCTCTTCCACTACCCCTTGTTTGTTTCCCAGAGTTAGGAGTCTCTCATGTTTTGTCACCCTCTCTAATTTTTCCCACTCATTTTCCCTCCTTTCCCCTATAACCCCTTTAACTATTTCTTATATTCCCCATATGAATGAAACCATAGGATGATTGTCCTTCTCCTATTGACTTACTTCACTCAGCATAATACCCTCCAGTTCCATCCACATGGAAGCAGATGGTGGGTATTCATCCTTTCTAATGACTGAGTAAATATTCCATTGTATATATATACCATATGTTCTTTATCCATTTTTCTACATCTATTGAAATGATCATAGGGTTCTTATCCTTTCTCCTGTTGATGTGATGTATTACATTGATTGATTCATGAATATCAAACCACACTTGCAACCCAGGAATAAATCTTACTTGATCATGGTGAATGATTTTTATAATGTACTGTTGAATTCAATTCTCTAGTATTTTATTGAAAATATTTACATCTATGTTCATCAGGCATATTGGCCTATAGTTACCTTTTTAGTGGGGTCTTTATTGGTTTTGGTACCAGGATAATGCTGGCCTCCTAGAATGTATTTGCAAGTTTTCCTTACTTTTGTAATTTTTGGAATAGTTTGAGAAGAATAGGTATTAACTCTTCTTCAAATGTTTGGTAGAATTCACCTGTGAAGCCATCTGGTCCTGAACTTTTGTTTGTTGGGAGTTTTTTTTATTACCGATTCAATTTCTTTGCAGATTATCTGTCTGTTCAAATGTTTTATTTCTGCCTGATTTGGTTTTGGTACTTTATATGTTTCTAGGAATTTATCCATTTCTTTTAGGTTGTCTAATTTGTTGGAATATAGGTTTTCATAATGTTCTCTTATAATTGTTTTTATTTTGTGGTGTTGGCTGTTATTTCTCCTCTCTTGTTTGTGATTTTATTTATTTGAGCCCTTTCTCTTTGTTTCATGAGAAGTCTGGCTAGAGGTTTATAAATTTAATCATTTTTTCAAAGACCATTTCCTGGTTTCATTGACCAGTTCTATCGCTTTTTAAGTTTTTATTTCTGTTCTAATCTATTATCTCCTATCTTTTGATGGGTTTAGGTTTTGTTTGTTGTTCTTTTTTTAGACCCTTTAGGTGTAAAGCTACATTGTTTATTTGAGATTTTTCTTGCTTATTGAGGTAGGCCTATTTTGCTGTAGACTTTCCTCTTAGAGCAGCTTTTACTGCATCCAAAAGATTTGGACCATTTTGTTTTTCATTTTCATTTATTTCCATGTACTGTTTTTATTTCTTCTTTCATTTCCTGGTTGACCCATTCATTGTTTAGTAGCATGTTATTTCACCTCCATGTATTTGTAGTATTTCCAGATTTTTTTCTTGTGGTTGACTTCTATTTTCATAGCATTGTATTCAGAGAAGATGAATGGTATGATTTCAATATTTTTTTATTGTTTAGACCTGATTTGAGACCTATTTTGTGATATATTCTGGAAAATGTCCCATGTGCACTTGAATAGGACCTGTATTCTGCTCTTTTAGGATGAAACATTCTAAATAAATCTGTTAAGTCCATCTGTTCCAGTGTGTCATTCAAAGCCATTGTTTCCTTATTGATTTTCTGTTTGGATGATCTGACCATTGATGTAAGTGGGGTGTTAAAGTCCCCTACTATTATTGTATTATTAATTAGTTCCTTTGTTAACTGTTTTATGAATTTAGATGCTCTTATGTTGGGTGCATAAATATTTACAATTGTTATAGCTCCTTTACGGATTGTCCTCCTTATTATATAGTGCCCTACTTTGTCTATTGTTACACTCTTTGTTTTAAAGTCTATTTTGTCTGATATAATTATCACTAGTCTGACTTTTTTTGACATTCACTTTCATGAGACTTTTTTTTGTCCCCTCACTTTCGATCTGTAGTTGTCTTTAGATCTAAAATAAGTCTCTTGTAAGCAGCATATAAATGATTCTTCTTTTTTAATCCATTCTGTCACCTTATGTCTTTTGATAGGAGTGTTTAGTCCATTTACATTCAAAGTAATTATTGGTAGATATGTACTTATTGTCATTTTGTTATTGTTTTTTTGTTTTTTTAAAAAAATCATTTTTTATTGGTGTCCAATTTGTCAACATACAGAACACGCAGTGCTTATCCTGTCAAGTGCCCACCTCAGTGCCAGCCACCCAGTCACCTACCCGCACCCCACCTTCACCACCCCTAGTTCATTTCCCAGAGTTAGGAGTCTCTCATGTTCTCTCCCCTTTATGATATTTCCCACTTATTTTTTCTCCTTTCCCCTTTATTCCCTTTCACTATTTTTATATTCCCCAAATGAATGAGACCATAGAATGTTTATCCTTCTCCGATTGACTTATTTCACTCAACATAATACCCTCCATGTCCATCCACGTCAAAGCAAATGAGTAATATTCCATTGTATACATAGACCATATCTTCTTTATCCATTCATCTTTCGATGGACACCGAGGCTCCTTCCACAGTTTGGCTATTGTGGACATTGCTGCTATAAACATTGGAATGCAGGTGTCCTGGCGTTTCATTGCAACACTATCGTTGGGGTAAATCTCCAGCAGTGCAATTGCTGGGTGGTAGGGCAGATCTACTTTTAACTCTTTGGGAACCTCCACACAGTTTTCTAGATTGACTGTACCAGTTCACATTCCCACCAAAAATGCAAGAGGGTTCCCCTTTCTTCACATTCTCTCCAACATTTGTGGTTTCCTGCCTTGTTAATTTTCCCCATCCTCACTGGTGAGGTGGTATCTCATTGTGGTTTTGATTTGTATTTCCCTGATGGCAAGTGATGCAGAGCATTTTCTCATGTGCTTGTTGGCCATGTCTATGTCTTCCTCTGTGAGATTTCTGTACATGTCTTTTGCCCATTTCATGATTGGATTCTTTGTTTCTTTGATGTTGAGTTTAATAAGTTCTTTATAGATCTTGGAAACTAGCTCTTTATCTGATATGTCATTTGCAAATATCTTCTCCCATCCTGTAGGTTGTCTTTTGGTTTGTTGACTGTATCCTTTGCAGTGCAAAAGCTTCTTATCTTGATGAAGTCCCAATAGTTCATTTTTGCCTTTGTTTCTTTTGCCTTCGTGGATGTATCTTGCAAGAAGTTACTGTGGCCGAGTTCAAAAAGGGTGTTGCCTGTGTTCTCCTCTAGGATTTTGATGGAATCTTGTCTCACATTTAGATCTTTCATCCATTTTGAGTTTATCTTTGTGTATGGTGAAAGAGAGTGGTCTATTTTCATTCTTCTGCATGCGGATGTCCAATTTTCCCAGCACCATTTATTGAAGAGACTGCCTTTTTTCCAATGGATACTCATTGCTCCTTCATCGATTATTAGTTCACCATAAAGTTGATGATCCACTTCTGGATTTTCTATTCTGTTCCAATGATATGTGTCTGTTTTTGTGCCAGTACCACACTGTCTTGATGACCACAGCTTTGGAGTACAACCTGAAATCTGGCATTGTGATGCCCCCAGATATGGTTTTCTTTTGTAAAATTCCCCTGGCTATTCGGGGTCTTTTCTGATTCCACACAAATCTTAAAATAATTTGTTCTAACTCTCTGAAGAAAGTCCATGGTATTTTGACAGGGATTGCATTAAACATGTAAATTGCGCTGGGTAACATTGACATTTTCACAATATTAATTCTGCCAATCCATGAGCATGGAATATTTTTCCATCTCTTTGTGTCTTCCTCAATTTCTTTCAGAAGTGTTCTACAGTTTTTAGGGTATAGATCTTTTACCTCTTTGGTGAGGTTTATTCCTAGGTATCTTATGCTTTTGGGTGCAATTGTAAATGGGATTGACTCCTGAATTTCTCTTTCTTCAGTCTCATTGTTAGTGTATAGAAGTGACACTGACTTCTGGGCATTGATTTTGTATCCTGCCACACTGCCGAATTGCTGTATGAGTTCTAGCAATCTTGGGGTGGAGGCTTTTGGGTTTTCTATGTAGAGTATCATGTCATCGGCGAAGTGGGAGAGTTTGACTTCTTCTTTGCCAATTTGAATGCCTTTAATGTCTTTTTGTTGTCTGATTGCTGAGGCGAGGACTTCCAGTACTATGTTGAATAGCAGTGGTGAGAGTGGACATCCCTGTCTTGTTCCTGATCTTAGGGGAAAGGCTCCAAGTGCTTCCCCACTGACAATTATATTTGTTGTGGGCTTTTCGTAGATGGCTTTTAAGATGTTGAGGAATGTTCCGTCTATCCCCACACTCTGAAGAGTTTTGATCAGGAATGGATGCTGTATTTTGTCAAATGCTTTCTTTGCATCTATTGAAAAGATCATACGGTTCTTGGTTTTTCTCTTGCTGATATGATGAATCACATTGATTGTTTTACGAGTGTTGAACCAGCCTTGTGTCCCGGGGATAAATCCCAATTGGTCATGGTGAATAATTTTCTTAATGTATTGTTGGATCCTATTCGCTAGTATCTTGTTGAGAATTTTTGCATCCATGTTCATCAGGGATATTGTTCTGTAATTCTCCTTTTTGGTGGGGTCTTTGTCTGGTTTTGGAATTAAGGTGATGCTGGCCTCATAGAACATGTTTGGAAGTACTCCATCTCTTTCTATCTCTCCAAACAGCTTTAGTAGACTAGGTTTGCTTTCTTCTTTAAACGTTTGATAGAATTCCCCTGGGAAGCCATCTGGCCCTGGACTTTTGTGTCTTGGGAGGTTTTTGATGACTGCTTCAATTTCCTCCCTTTCCTGGTTATTGGCCTGTTCAGGTTTTCTATTTCTTCCTGTTCCAGTTTTGGTAGTTTGTGACTTTCCAGGAATGCGTCCATTTCTTCTAGATTGCCTAATTTATTGGCGTATAGCTGTTCATAATATGTTTTTAAAATCGTTTGTATTTGCTTGGTGTTGGTAGTGATCTCTCCTTTCTCATTCATGATTTTATTAATTTGAGTCTTCTCTCTCTTCTTTTTAATAAGGCTGGCTAATGGTTTATCTTATTAATTCTTTCAAAGAACCAACTCCTGGTTCTGTTGATCTGTTCCACAGTTCTTCTGGTCTCAATTTCATTGAGTTCTGCTCGAATCTTTATTAACTCTCTTCTTCTGCTGGGTGTAGGATGTATTTGCTGTTTTTTCTCTAGCTCCTTTAGGTGTAACGTTAGTTTTTGCATTTGAGTTCTTTCCAGTTTTTGAATGGATGCTTGTATTGCGATGTGTTTCCCCCTTAGGACTGCTTTTGCTGCATCCCAAAGATTTTTTTTTTTTTTTGCCTTTTTTTTTTATTTTTTTTTTATTTTTTTATTTTATTTTTTATTGGTGTTCAATTTACTAACATACAGAATAACACCCAGTGCCCGTCACCCATTCACTCCCACCCCCCGCCCTCCTCCCCTTCTACCACCCCTAGTTCGTTTCCCAGAGTTAGCAGTCTTTACGTTCTGTCTCCCTTTCTGATATTTCCCTTAGGACTGCTTTTGCTGCATCCCAAAGATTTTGAACGGTTGTATCTTCATTCTCATTAGTTTCCATGAATCTTTTTAATTCTTCCTTAATTTCCTGGTTGACCCTTTCATCTTTTAGCAGGATGGTCCTTAACCTCCACATGTTTGAAATCCTTCCAAACTTCTTCTTGTGATTTAGTTCTAATTTCAAGGCATTATTGTCTGAGAAAATGCAGGGGACGATCCCAATATTTTGGTATCGGTTCAGACCCGATTTGTGACCCAGTATGTGGTCCATTCTGGAGAAAGTTCCTTGTGCACTTGAGAAGAATGTGTATTCAGTTGAGTTTGGATGTAAAGTTCTGTAGATATCTGTGAAATCCATCTGGTCCAGTGTATCATTTAAAGCTCTTGTTTCTTTGGAGATGTTGTGCTTAGAAGAGCTATAGAGTGTAGAAGGCGCTACATTGAAGTTACCAAGTATAAGTGTATTATTATCTAAGTATGTCTTAACTTTGGTTATTAATTGATTGATATATTTGGCAGCTCGCACATTCGTGGCATATATATTGATGATTGTTAAGTCTTTTGTTGGATAGATCCTTTGAGCATGATATAGTGTCCCTCTTCATCTCTCACTACAGTCTTCAGGATAAATTTTAGTTTATCTGATAATGATGGTACCCCCGCTTTCTTTTAAGGACCATTTGAATGGTAAATGGTTCTCCAACCTCTTATTTTCAGGCTGTCAGTGTCCTTCTGTCTAAAATGAGTCTCTTGTAGACAGCAAATAGATGGGTCCTGCTTTTTTATCTAGTCTGAAACCCTGCGCCTTTTGAGGGGGTCATTAAGCCCATCCACGTTCAGAGTTATTATTGAAAGATATGAGTTTAGTGTCATCATGATACCTATTTAGTCCTTGTTTTTGTGGATTGTTCCATTGGACTTCTTCTTAAAGGGGAATTTTAAGAATCCCTCTTAAAATTTCTTGCAGAGCTGGTTTGGTGGTCACATATTCTTTCAGTTCCTGCCTGTCTTGGAAGCTCGTTATTTCTCCTTCTATTCTGAATGAGAGCCTTGCTGGATAAAGTATTCTTGGCTGCATGTTCTTCTCATTTAGGACCCTGAATATATCCTGCCAGCCCTTTCTGGCCTGCCAGGTCTCTGCGGAGAGGTCTGCTGTTAATCTGATATTTCTTCCCATATAAGTTAGGGATCTCTTGTCTCTTGTTGCTTTAAGGGTCTTCTCTTTATTTTGGGGATTTGCAAGCTTCACTATTAAATGTGGAGGTGTTGAGTGGTTTTATTTATTTTAGGGGGGATATCTCTATTTCCTGGATCTGAATGCCTGTTTCCCTTCCCAGATTAGGGAAGTTTTTGGTTATGATTTGTTCAAATACATATTCTGGCCCTCTGGCCCTTTTGGCGCCCTCGGGAACCCCAATTAAACGTAGATTTTTCTTCCTCAGGCAGTCATTTATTTCCCTTAATCTATCTATCCTCATGATCTTTTGTTTGTCTCTTTTTCCCTCAGTTTCCCTCTTTGCCATCCACTTGTCTTCTATGTCACTCACTCGTTCTTCCACCTCGTTAACCCTCGTTGTTCTGACCTCTAGTTTGGATTGCATCTCATTTAATTGATTTTTAATTTCTGCCTAATTAGATCTAAATTCTGCAGTCATGAAGTCTCTTGAGTCCTTTATGCTTTTTTCTAGAGCCACCAGTAGCTTTATAATTGTGCTTCTGAATTGGCTTTCTGACCTTGAATTGTAATCCAAATTTTGTAACTCTGTGAGAGAGAGGACTGTTTCTGATTCCTTCTTTTGAGGTGAGGTTTTCCTTCTAGTCATTTTTGCTCAGTGCAGAGTGGCCAGAAACATGTTGTATTGGGAAAAGGAGAACAAGGGAGAAGAGAAAGAAGAAAATAAAAAGAAAAAAAGAAAAAAGAAAAAAAGAAGAAAATAGAAGAAAAGAAAAAAAGGGGGGGGAAGCAGACGGAAATCAAGAAACAAAAAAAGAAGGGGCAGTATCCTCTGATTCTGTATACTGTAAATCCCTCAACTTCACCTGGAACTTTCCAGTGCTGCTTGGTCAACAATTTATTTTTCCCCTGTGGGTCTAGCTGGTCTTCTGGGGGAGGGGCCTGCTGTGCTGCTTTTCAGGTGTTAGCTCTTGGGGGAGCTGCTCAGCCCCCTGCCTGATGCAGGGCTCAGTTAAAGATATTTAAGCTTTTTATCTGGGAGGCCACTGTGAGGCTCAGTGGGGGTTGTTTACCCCGTGAGGCCCCAGGAACAACACCAGTGGCGAGGCCAGCTCTGGAGCCCTGGATTCAGCTCCGGCAGGAACTCCGTCTGCAGGGCCTGGAGGCTCCGGGCGGGGCCGCTGATCTGCTCAGCTGGGGCAGGAGCGTCCTTGCTGTCCTGGGCCCTCCCGGCCTCTGCCTGTCCCGGGGGAGGCCGGATCCTGGGCTGTGTCCCGGCGCCCTGTTCTCTCGGGCCTGCGCTGTTGGATTCGCGCTCCTGGCCGCGCAGCCCCCTCCGAGCGGAGCTTCTGCCCGAGCCGCCTCAGAGTTGCTCCCGGGGCCCCGCCATGTGCTGCAGCCCTTTAGGGAGCTCGGCCGCTAGGTGTGGCATGCTCTCCCCGCGGCGCAGGTCCTCTGTTAGTGTCCCTGGGAGCCTGAGGGCATCCCCGCTCCTCCTGGGATCCTGTTCCAACTCCCTGTGAGCGCCTTTCTGTCCAGGAAGGTTGGTGCAGCTCCTGCTTCTCCCGGACGGAGCTTTCCTGTCCTGGGGACACTCGCCTCGGCCTTAGCCCGGCTCCTCGCGGGGCCCCTCCCCCTTGGAGGCCTTTGTTTCTTTATTTCTTTTTCCCCCCGTCTTCCTACCTTGATAGAAGCGCGAACTCTTCTCACTGTAGCATTCCAGCTGGTCTCTCTTTAAATCTCAGGCCGAATTCATAGATTTTCAGGATGATTTGAAGGTTATCTAGGTAATTTGGTGGGGACAGGTGATTTGGGGACCCTACTCTTCCGCCATCTTGCCCTGCCCCCCCCGTTAATGTTTTGTGGTTGTTTCTAAAGATTTTCTCTGATCCTTTCTTGTCTTTCATTCATGATTTGCTGATTTTCTTAATTGACATATTTGAGTTTTTTCTCTTTATTCTTGGCATTTTTTATTTAGAAGGTTTTGATATATGGTTACCATTAGGTTTGTATGTAACTCAAAATTCTTCCATACTGATTGGTAAATATTAGCATCCCAGGAGCCTCCAAGTGCCTCTACTGTTACCCCAATGAACCCATGAACCTTTGACCTTTTAACGTCAGAAATTAGTGAGTTAGTGCCCACCCCAACAGAGAGCCTATAGGACTTGCTTTTTTTCTCAGGCCATTCTGATAGGCCAAATCCATGCTTTAACAGGCTACTAAATTTGTTGTATATTGCCTAATATTATATTATCACCTCAGATCCTTCTCTGCTCCATTCCAATTAGAACACATCAGTTGAAGGTGAGAGCAATGATCTGGAAAGTCACTTTACAAAAAGCAATAATAAAAGCAAATTCTCCACTAAATGTTTTATAACATATTAGCTCAATTAAGCATTGTTATTTCCCTATAAAGTAAAAATCATGGGCAGCCTTGATGGCCCAGCGGTTTGGCGCTGCCTTCAGCCTGGGGTATGATCCTGGAGACCCGAGATCGAGTCCCATGTCAGGCTCCCTGCATGGAGCCTCCTTGTCCCTCTGCCTGTGTCTCTGCCTCTGTGTGTGTGTGTGTGTGTGTGTGTGTGTGTGTGTGATGAATAAATAAATAAAATCCTTAAAAAAATCAAAAACCATATTACTATTTTTTATGCTGGGGACACTGAGTCAGAGACATCAAGTAACTTAGTCAAAGTTCTACAGAGTATGAATTAAACCCATTTTGTTAATACTATTTATTTGAAATTTCCAGTATAGACAAATCAATAGAAATATGAAGTGAATAAGTGGCTACCTAGGCCTTGGATGCTGGGCAGAAGTCAGTTGATAATGGGTACAAGATTTCTTTTTGAGGTGATAAAAATTTTCTTTATTGTGGTGATGGTTGCTCAACTCTGTGAATTAACTAAAAAGTATTGAATTGTACACTTTAAATGGATGAATAATTTTATGGTATGTGAATTATATAACAATAACACTGAGGGGTGGAGAGTGACTAGTTAGGGAGGGAGCCAAAATGGCAGAGATAGCTATGTTCAAATATGTGAAGGACATTCCAGAGAATAAGGAGCAGTTTTGTCTGGTTGGTTGTCCTGAGGGCAGAACGTGGGTGTGCAAGAGGAAGTTTCAGGGGACCAGGTTTGGCTCACCAGCAGGAAGAACATGTTGCCAAGTGGAATCCTGTGCCTGTGAGGCAGGGAGCTTCCAGGTTTGTCCCAGTTCACTGGGAAGCTGGATGGAGAGCACTTGGCAGGAAGGCTGAGGAGGGGAGTCTCGCACCAGGCAGAGTAGGTGGGAGCAGGTGATCTGAAAGCTTTTCTAGCCTGAGTCTGGTGAGTGCCTGGATGGAGAAAGATTGGTGAAGTAGGACAGATGGACTCCAGGCCCCTCTGCACCTGACACTCTGGTGCCTTAGGCTGGTCAGCTTCATACCCACCTGTTTCCTGGGTGGCAAAGGGGAACCTGTGAAGTTCAGGATGGGAGACTGGAACCTCTGCTTCCCCAAAACACATGGGCTGTTTCTCCTACAGCAGTCAAGATCCCAAGTTCACACTGGGGTCCCTTTCCCTGTCCAGCACCCTGAATCTTAAATTAAAGATACAAATACTATATGATCCAGTAAGTACACTACTGGATATTTGCCCAAAGAAAACGAAAACAGTAATTTGAAAACATATACACACCCTATGTCTATTGCAATATCTACAATAGCCAAGATATGGAAGCAGCCCAAGTGTCCATGCATAGATGAAAGATAAAAAAGATTTAGTGTGTATGTGTATGGATATTATATATATGTATATACATATATATTATATATAAAGTATATATGTTTATATAAATACATATAATAGAATATTACTGATCCAAAAAAAGAATGAAATCTTGCATTTGCAATGACATGGACCGATGGTCCTAGAGGGTATAATGCTAAGTGAAAAAAGTCAGTCAGAGAAAGAAAAATACCATATGATTTCACTCGTATGTGGAATTTAAGAAACAAAACACATGAACAAAGAAGAAAGATAAACCAAAAAAAAAAAAAACCCTCTTAAATATAGAGAACAAAATAGTGGTTACCAGAGGGGAGGCAGTTTTGGGGGTGTAATAGGTGAAGGGGATTAAGAGTACACTTATCATGGTAAGCAATATATAATGTATAGATTTGTTGAATCACTACATTGTACACCTGAAACAAATATAACACTATGCTAAATATATACTAGAATTTAAACAAACAAACAAACAAATAAATATTTAATTCTGAAAGTAGGAGAACAGAATGGGTTCAAGCTGTCATGGGCTTTAGCTGTTGGTGTCATTGCTTCTGATTATTGGGCAAACATTGTTCACAATAATTCTCTGGGTTCCTTGGAGTGTGTAGCATTTGTATAGTCTGTGTGTGGGAGGAAGAGGCCTTTAAGAGGGTGAATCTCCTTCAGGCTGTTTGGGTGCCTGCCCACATTTTTTGCAGGCTGCAAAGCAGAGGCCGCAGGTAAGTGACCTGTCCCAGGTCATAATGATTTATTCAATTAGCATATAGTTCATGACAAACCCAGAATAATTAATCATGGCTGTTTCTTTACTTAGGACTCTTTCTCTATCATCTATTATCTGTCTGTCCATCCACGTGTCCATCCATCTACCCATCTATCTATCCATCCATCTATACATCCATTTACCCATCTATCTATCTACCATCTATCTCTCATCTATCCATCTTCCTAAATAGCCAAACCTGTGTTTGATCCAAGAGTGTAGGAAGTGTCTTGAATAAAGGTCACATGTTATATCACATGAGAATCATGTACTTGGACCAGACTATGCTCATTTTAAACTCCAAGCCTTGATTCAAGTTGTTCCCTTGCCTGTAGTATCCTCTTCCCTTCCCTCCTGCCTTTTCCCTTTCCCACCTTCACAAATCTAACCATTCTTTAAGGTCCAGGAGCTCAGGCCACTTTTGCCTTCCTGCTGTCCCTGAGCCCATTCATTTGGTCTTTTAATACACTTTCTAATGGAACCTAAAGGTTTGTTTATCTTCCCAACTAGATAGCAAAGACTAGTTCTAAGCCTATTTGTATCTACTATAATCCCCTTCTGAGGCTAGGCACCAATTAAGTGCTCACAAAATCCAGATTAAAATCCAATTGCTAGGGGATCCCTGGGTGGCTCAGCAGTTTAGCGCCTGCCTTTGGCCCAGGGCACGATCCTGGAGACCCGGGATCGAGTCCCAAGTCGGGGTCCCGGTGCATGGAGCCTGGTGCATGGAGCCTACTTCTCCCTCTGCCTGTCTCTGCCTCTCTCTCTCTGTGTGACTATCATAAATAAAAAAATAAAAATAATAAAAAAATCCAATTGCTGAGCAGTGGACATAGAACGAGCCAGTCAAGTAGCTAGCCACATAGCTGTAGCTGTATATTTTTGTTGAAATACATTAATATTATGTAACATGTATAGCATAGCTTTCACATTCAGTGAGGTATCCTGTGTTTTCTAGAACTCACTAAGGCCTCTCCCAGCAGCCCCTCTGCTATTAAATGGCCAGGGAGGGGTTTGTGTATCCATCCCTATAAGGTCACCGTGGGCATTACAAAACAATAAAAAATACTACAAGTTCTGCTCTAGCTTCTACATGGTAAAAATGTCTACTACCTCCACTCACTATTGTCTCTCTGGTTCCAGTCCCATGATCGTAATTTTTTTTACTCAATCCAGTGTCCTTTAGATCATTCCCTCTGTCCAGTCTGTGCATAAATCTCTCCCTCCCCTCTCTTTCCTTCATAGCTTCCCACTCAAACCTCAGTCAGGAACTGCCAGCAGTCAGGGGAGCTGAAAACTCAAATGGGGTCTTTTCAGACACTTTACCTTTTCCTCACTATTAAAAATGTGTTTTGCTCACTTGAAGTGATTGGATTCCTCTTGCCCTCAGTGAGGCTGGGTGGATGAGGCACTTAAAGCAGACTAAAGAAAGTCACAGCCTGAGCAGAATTTAGCCAGTCTTGTCTCAGAAATTCTAGTATGTGTAAACTGCAATCATCTTCTCAGGCCCTTCATACACACTAACCTAGGACATTTTAGAGCAGTGTATAGTTATTTCATCCCTACTCCCTTTCTTCTTGAGAACCAACATTGCTGGACTGCTGATCGACTCCTTGTCCTCCTTCCTACTTCTCTCTCTCTCATTCATGGTGTCAAGGTAGACAATTTGCAGCCTGGACTGGGACATATTGGTCTAATCAAAGTCTTTTGTTTGCTTTGTACCTTGGTCACCCCCTCTTTCAGAGGAGACCTGCAGTGCATAGGGTGCAACCTTTTCCTAAGGCTTCATAGGTTTTTTTCCTCCTTGTCACATCAGTTGATCTAGTCTAATTTCCTTCTGCCCCTCGGGATTCTTCCTGCCAAATTCTGACCAGCTCCTAGGCCTATTACAAGGGTAAACAGGAGATACCTAGCACAATTTGTAGCCCACAATTGGCATGGGGAAAGAGGTCTATTTATACAACACTGTGCTCACACATGATCTAGCAATTGTGGGCCTCTTGACACTGGCAGTACCACCCTAAGAAGCTTTATCCAACCTTTTGCTCACCTGTGAATGTGAAGCTAAGTTACATGGAATCTGAGCTTCAAGGCCTGCACAAGTGATATTTTCTCTGTTTAGGTTTAGCATCTACACTGTGTTGTTAAGATGATAAGGCATTTCCACATCTTTTGCCTCACTTGAGCCTCATGACAACCTGGTGAAATAAGTATTCTTATCTCCATTTTTGTACAAAAAATATTAAAGCATAATAATAACATTAATGACTAACATTCATCAAGTACTTGCTATGTCCCAGATAGCGTTCTAAACACTATGTATTTACAGACATACCTCAGAGATATTGTAGGTTGGGTTCCAGACCACTGCAATGCCACAAATCTCTCAATAAGTAGGTCAAATGAAATTTTTTGTTTCCCAGGACATATAAAATTATTTTACATGATACTGTAGTCTATTAAGTATAAAGTAGAATTATGTCTAAGAATATTCATACCTTAATTTGTAAGTACTTTATTGCTAAAAATTCTAATCATCATCTGAACTTCAATGAATCATAATCTTTTTGCTGGTGGAGCGTCTTGCTTTGAGGTTGATGGCTGCTGAATGAGCAGGGTGGTTGCTGAAGGTTGGGTTGCCTGTGGCAAGTTCTTAAAGACAACAGTGATATTTGCTACATCAATCCTTTCACAGACTATTTCTCAGTAGCATGTGATGCTCTTTGATAGCATTTTACTCACAGTAGAACTTCTCTCAAACCCTACCATTGTTTTATCAACTGAATTTATATAATATTCTAAAACATTTGTTGTCATTTCAACAATTTACCAGGAGTGAACTCCATTTCAGTAAACCACTTTCTCTGCTCATCCATAAGAAGCAATGAGTTTTATTATGAGATTGTAGCAATGAAGTTATATCTTCAGGCTCTAGTTCTCCTGTGATTTCTACCACATTTGCAGTTATTTCCTTTATTTAAGTCTTGAGCCCTCAAAGTCATTCATGAGGGTTGGAATAAATTTCTTCCAAACTCCTCTTAATGTTGATATTTTTACCTCTTCCCATGAATCACATATATCTTTAATGGCATGAAGAATGGTGAATCCTTTCCGGAAGATTTTCAATTTAATTTGCCCAGATCCATCAGAAGAATCACTATGTATAGCAGTTACAACCTTACACACTGTATTTCTTAAGTAATAAGACTTGAAAGTAAAAATTACTCCTTGATCCATGGGATGCATAATGAATGTTCTGTTAGCAGGTGTGGAAACATTAATCTCATTGTACATCTTCATCAGAGCTCTTTGGTGACCAGGTGCATTGCCAATGAGCAGTAATATTTTGAAAGAATTATTTTTTTCTGAGCAGTAGTTCTCAACAATGGGCTTAAAATATTCAGTAAACCATGTTATAAAAAGATTTGCTGTCATCCAAGTTTTGTCTTTCCACTTATAGAGCAAAAGTAGAGTAGGTTTAGCATAATTCTTAAGGGTCCTAGGATTTTTGGAATGGTAAATAAGCATTGGCTTCAACTTAAAGTCAACTTAAAGTTGCATTAGCCCCTAACAAGGGAGTCAGCCTGTCCATTTGAAGCCAGATATTGAATCTCCCACCCAGCTATGAAAGTCCTAGATGGCATCTTCTTCCAAAAGAAGGCTGTTTCATCTATACTGAAAATCTGTTTAGTGTAGCCACCTTTATTAATTATCTCAGCTAGATCTTCTGTATACCTTGCTGCTTCTACATCAGTACTTGCTGCTTCACCTTACTCTTTCATGTTATACAGATGGCTTCTTTTCTTAAGTCTCATGAACCAACCTCTGCTAGTTTTAAAGTTTTCTTCTGCAGCTTCCTCACCTCTCTCAGCCTTCACAGAATTGAAGAGAGTTAGGGCCTTGCTCTGGATCAGGCTTTCACTTAAGGGACAGATGTGGCTGATTTGATCTATCCAAACTCTGAAAACTTTCTCCATATCAGCAATCAGACTGTTTCACTTTATTATCATTTGTGTATTCACTGGAGTAGCACTTTTAATTTCCTTCAGGAACTTTTCCTTTGCATTCATAACTTGGCTATTTGGCACAAGCAATCTAGCTTTCAGCCTATCTCAGCTTTCAACATGTCTTCCTCACTAAACTTAATAACTTCTAGGTTTTGATATAAAGTGAGACATGTGACTCTTCCTCTCACTTGAACACTTGGAGGCCATGGTAGGGTTATTACTTGGCCTAATTTCAATATTTTTGTGTCTCAAATAGGGAATAGGGAGACCTGAGGAAAGGGAGAGAGGTGCGGCTGGGATGAGGACGGCACCCCAAAATGATTACAATAGTAACATCAAAGATAACTGATTATAGATCACCATAGAAATAGAATAATAATTAAAAAGTTCAAAATACTGTGAGGGGGATTCCTGGGTGGCGCAGCAGTTTGGTGCCTGCCTTTGGCCCAGGGCGCGATCCTGGAGACCTGGGATCAAATCCCACGTCGGGCTCCCGGTGCATGGAGCCTGCTTCTCCTTCTGCCTATGTCTCTTCCTCTCTCTCTCTCTCTCTCTGTGTGACTATCATAAATAAATAAAAATTTAAAAAAAAACCCCAAATGCTGTGAGGAGTACCAAAATATTATACAGAGACATAAAGTGAGCAAATGCTGTTGGAAAAATGGTGCCTATAGACTTGCTCAATACAGATTTGCCACAAACCTTCAATTTGTAAAAAAATGCAATATTTGCAAAGTGCAATAAAATGAAGTATGACTGTATTAATTCATATTTCCCTCACAACCACCCTGTACCTTCATTATAATTATCCTAATTTTATTTTATTTTATTTATTTATTTTTATTTATTTATTTATTTTTTTAAATTTATTTTTTATTGGTGTTCAATTTACCAACATACAGAATAACCCCCAGTGCCCGTCACCCATTCACTCCCACCCCCCGCCCTCCTCCCCTTCTACCACCCCTAGTTCGTTTCCCAGAGTTAGCAGTCTTTACGTTCTGTCTCCCTTTCTGATATTTCCCACACATTTCTTCTCCCTTCCCTTATAGATTAGGAAACTAAGACCTACTGACTTCTCAGTGCTCTGGTACCCGCTTGATGGAAAGTGGTAGGTCCTAGATCCACTAGAAGTGCTCTGATGCCTCATGTCCTTCACTGTCCCAACATGCTCAGCCACCTTATGTGGCTGACCTTTCCCACCTACAGCCACTCAGTGCTCTGGGCCCACCTGGGTGCTCAGTGTACAGGAGCCAAATAAACTACTGACAGACTATCTGACCTGTGAGCCTAGGTGTGATGACACCCTGCACCTGCTGAACTCCAAGCTCCGGAGGATGTCTGTGCTGCAGAAGGTGGTCTTCCATGCTGTGCCTATATGATGCAATTGAAGAAATGCTGTAATTCTTTGTGGTTATATTTGAGGAAAATTTCATGATTACCCAAGGAGATGATTGATATACACTTTAAATATAGATTTTAAAGGGAATATAATTAAATGTACTATTTATTTTTTATTTTTTAATAGATTTTATTTATTTATTCATGAGACACACACACACACACACACACACACACACACACACAGAGCAGAGGGAGAAGCAGGCTCCATGCAGGGAGCCCGATGTGGGACTCGATCCTGGGTCTCCTGGATCAGGCCTTGGGCTGAAGGCAGCACTAAACCGCTGAGCCACCCAGGCTGCCCACTATTTATTGACCATTGGAAAAAAAAAGTGGTGGTGCCTTATTTGGAGCATAGGCAACCTGTCTCCAGAGCCCACATGTATAAATACTATGTATGCTATTTGGGCTTAGAAAGGCTGACTCAATCACTAAAAGCCACAAAAATTATCAGATAATAGATACTAGGCTGGACACTAGGCATTCTGATTCCAAATTCTGTGCTCTTTTCATTGGGTATTTATTTATTCATTCACCCAATAAACATTTATTAAGTACTACTATGAGCCCTGGGCATACAATTGTTGCTCATAAATAACACATAGGAAGAGATAGACAAATAAGCCAAAAATAAAGCATAGCATGATGATTAAGAGCATAGTTTTCATACTCAGTGTATATGGGTTCAAATCATAATACCACTCATATTAGCAATAGGACCTGAACCTTGACATCCTCATCCATAAAATGGATATGATAATGTCAGTATTTTTTTTATTGAAGTTCGATTTGCCAACATATAGTATAACACCCAGTTCTCATCCCATCAAGTGCCCTCCTCAGTGCCCGTCACCCAGTTACCCTATTCTCCCACTCACCTCCCCTTCCACAATCCTTTGTTCATTTCCCAGAGTTAGAAGTCTTTCATGGTTTGTCTCCCTCTCTAATTTTCCCCACTAATTTTCCCTCCTTTCCTTTATAATCCCTTTCACTATTTCTTATATTCCCCATATGAGTGAAACCATATGATGATTGTCCTTCTCTGATTGATGCAATTCACAATATCAGTACTCCTAATTAGATTGACATGGTGATAACTGAATGCATTAATATATGCAATAAACTAGAAAGTTGCCCAGCACATAAGTATTAGATATTATTATTATTAATATCATCATTGTTGCTCTTGGTGATGGTGGTAGTTTCTCTGTTCTATGATGCAGTGCAAATGACTAAGGGAAGGCCCTAAACCAGTATTTAAGGAAGAGCCCAAGGATGTCTGGAAGGAGGACTGAGAAGTAGGCAGGGGTCAGATCACACAGAACTTTGAATATCATGCACTATGCCAAGCTATGTAGCAGAATGGAATTGGAACAGCTTCTCCAAAGAGGTGGCTGACCAATACCTATATTTCTGCTATTTCAAGGAGGAACAGGCTGGGTGATCAACCTGTACATGTGGCCTAGTGCCCCTAGCATGCAGAAAACCATTTTTTCCCTAGCTCATGGTCACAAGACTGAATAGCTGGCAGAGGCCATATGAACTTCTAGTCTGTTTTGAAAGAAACTCAACCCTTCCTCAGTTGTCAGCAGCTCTTGGTAAGAGCTGTAGGTCATCATATAATGCCCATGGCCTTAGGCAATGAGTGACCCAGGAGTAATGAGGTTGGACAATGGCTTTTGGAGCTGACTTCTGTAAAGTGTTGATTTAGAAGAAGCTTGAGTAGAGAGAAAAAGGATGTGACATTGCACTGGGCTGCTGGGTAATCTGAGGCGAAAGAAGTCAGACACCTTAATATAGTCAGAATATCTTCCAAACAGCTTGAGATGTCTTAATCTGCTTACAGGTATTATTCTTCCTAAAATCATACATTCCAACATGGGTCCAAGCAACCAGTGTCAGTCCTAAGGCTGCTGCGGTTTTTTTTTTTTTGGTTGTCTCCTATCTTCTCTTTTTCCAAGGTCACCTGCTTGAGCTGCTAGGCCCTGAGGAGTCTGGAAAGAAAAATAACAGTCATTCTTCACATTTGTACAATGCTTTATGATTTACAAAAAGCTCCCACATTCATTGGGTTCCAAAGTAACTCTGGAAGGGAGGCAGGGCAAGTATTTGCATGGTCCTCATTTCCTATTTTATAGATAAAGAAATTGAGGCAAAAAGAGGCAAAGGCCCATGCTCAGAGTCACACAGCTAGTGAATGGTGGAGCTCGAATGGTTTATTAGTTTTTTATGCTGCATAACAAATTACCACAAATTTAGCAGCTTAAAGCACCACGTATTTCTTATCTCTCAATTTCTTTTGTTAGAAATTTGGGCATTGTTTAAATGAGTCCTCTGCTTTGGGGCTTGGAAGGTGGCAATCAAGGTGTTGGTCAGGGCTGGGTTCTCACCTGGAGGCTCAACTAAGAAACAATCTGTTTTCACACTCATGTGGTTGTTGGTAGCATTCAGTTCCTTGTGGGTGTAGGATTCATAGCAGCTTGTTCTTCAAAGCCAGCAAGGGAAGAAAGAGTGAGTCTGCTAGTAAGATTATGTTATATATAACATAATGTAATCATGACAGTGACATCCCATTACCTTTGCCATATTCTATTGGTTAGGAGCAAATCATGGGTTATATCCCCACTCAAGGGGTAGGATTACACAGGGACATGGATACCATAAAGTGGCTATTATGGTTGCCATTTTAAAGTCTGTTTGCCATAGTCTCCAACCCAGCTCTCTCTGACTCCAAATCCAATGATCTTTACACTGGATCACACTGTTGCTGCTAGGGATGCATGATATCCATTCCTACTACTCCATGATGTATGTTCACCTATTCAAAGGTACATTTGCCGAGCATACAGTAGAGGAAATCTAAGAAGCCTGCTTTGCTATTAAACTTGTGTCCAGTGTCACACAGCCTAGGGTCCTAACCAATTGACATATGAACACACTCCCATTTTCTTAACTTAGAAAAAACCAATTTGTCACTTCTAAAGATGGAATGTTGTTCTGGGACAATTTTGTGCAAACCTTGAGCTTGTTATCTTCAAAAAGAGGCATGCCTTTTCATTTTAGGAGATTTCAGCTCTTATCCTAACAACTTCCAAATTACATACAAAGGCACAGGGAGTCAGGCTTTATTTTCCTTCTTTTGCCGTTGTAGCTTAGCCTCATTAGTTTGATCCCATTAATGGCTATAAGATATGTGGCCTTGGAGGAAAGAGGTTAAAAAGAACTCTTTAGATCTTCCAGCCAGGACTACAAAGCTCTCTGTGGATGGCTTCTAAAGTTTAGGTTTGCCTGAAAAAAAGCCCTGTAGCTTTCTCCAGGGCCTGTTCTTAATTGACAGTTGGGGATACCTCAACTATTCATTTCAGTTCATTCATTCATTCAAGAAGTATTATTATTATTATCGAGCATTTCTTTGTGTAAGGTGCCATTCTAGGTACTAGCAATATTGAGAGTCTGAGATTACTGTCCTTATACTCAGAAAGCCCACTCTGATAAGAAAACAATCAGAAGGCTGTAGAACTGCTTTAATGGAGATATGCATTGAGCCTGTATAACTATCTGAGGGAGTGAAAAAAGAGAAGTGCTTACTTAAGATTACAAACCCAAACCTTCCAGGACCAAGCAAATGAATCAAACAGGTGGATACAAGGAGTACTGGAATTTGTACTAAACTGTAGTGTATTGTAATTTAAAAAATGTAAACACCATGTGGTCCTAATAAAACATAGCCTACAAGCTGCTCATTTGTGACCCCAGTTTAGACAAAGGAGGTAATGTTTGTGCTGTGAGTTAAATGATAATAGCAAACACTTATATAGAAGTTACTGTGTACCAGCTATGCTTATAAACAATTTAAATGTATTAATTCATTTAATCTCCATAACATCTTATTAGGTAGGTACTTTTATTAGCTCTATTTTGTATATGGGGAAATAGAAACCCAGAGAAGTTAGATAATTTGCCTGAGGTCACATAGCTAATAACCAGGGCTGGAATTTAAAATCAGGCAGCCTGGTTTCAGAGCCCATGCTCCAAACTACATATATGTATACATGTATATGTCTTCAGCTTTTGCTAAAAGATGATTAAGTGTTTGCAAGGTGGTATGAAAATATGCCATGCGGAGAAAGCCATATGTGCAAAGATGGAGACTTAGAGAGTTTAAGGGATTCCAGAGTCTATAAACAATGTAGTATTTCTGGAACAGGAAGTTTGTGTTTTTGGGTGGTGGGTTGAGAATAGAGTAAGGGGATGGATAGAGAGAAATTAAGCTAGACAGAAAAAACCAACAAAGTAGTTGTATGTTGTGCAATGATCATATTCAAATGTGCGAGGATACACATTTATTAAGCACTTGTATGCCAAATACAAAGCATTGTGCTAAGTACTAAGATAGACCTAGGCACAAAGTGTTTGGAGACAATGGGTTCAGAGAAGGGGCATTAAATTCAGCATGAGGATACCGAAGAGCATTTCTCAGAAAAATGGTTAGATTGACCTAAGACTTGATGGATAAGTAGGGGTCAACTGGACAAGGAGATAGGAGAGGGCATTGTAAAGAGAGGGAACAGGTTATAAAAGCATTTCTGAACTCACGGTAAAAATGACCTTTCTTCTTATCTCAAGTTTTCCTTTGCCTTTCTATCCTCTCACTTATTCACGTGTTACCATGAGAAATAAAAAAGCCAGACAAGAATTGAACTAGGAAAAAAAATTTTTTAAAAAAAGAAGTGAACTAGGAGTTGCTTCACAGGATTTCCACAGTTTGACACATAGGAGAGGCAGGGGGAATAAATCTGGGATTAGAATAACTGAGTTTGCACTCAGGTACTTTATTCACATTAACTCTAATAAACTCAAATCATCAGTCAACCCTGCAACTTTTTCCTTTTAATCCTTCATTCTCATTTTATAGATGAGGAAATAGAGGCTTAGAGAAATTATGCCACCTGTTCGAAGGAATCTGCTAGTAAGTGGCACAATTTGGGGTTTGAACCCAAGACTGTCTGGCTTCAAAGCCTGTATTCTCATATTTTCAACCTCTGAGAACCTTCTTTCAACCAAAAGCAATTCTGTCTCTTAGTAAAAATAGCTAAAAATCATTTATTGCAAGCTTGGTTCACAATTCCAAACTGCTTCTTCAACATGTCATTCTTCTAAGTCTTGGCTTTCTTAGCTATAAAATGAGGCTGTGGTGGAAATTACTACTGTTAACCACTATTCAGTTCCTTTCTATTTTTGGTAATACAGGGGGTATTATACTTCATTGTCATCTTTTTTTTTAATTCTTTATTTATTTATGATAGTCACAGAGAGAGAGAGAGAGAGAGAGAGAGGCAGAGACATAGGCAGAGGGAGAAGCAGGCTCCATACACTGGGAGCCCGACGTGGGATTCGATCCCGGGTCTCCAGGATCGCGCCCTGGGCCAAAGGCAGGCACCAAACCGCTGCGCCACCCAGGGATCCCACTTCATTGTCATCTTAAAGTTAAATGTGGCCCACTGACTTCCTTTCACTAATTCACTATGAGCAGAAGTGATATGTGTCACTTTAGGGTGGAAGCATTTAACAGATCAAGTGATTCTCTGTCCTCTCTTGCTACTGCTACTAGGAAACGTTTCAGATGGTAGTGCTTCCATTGGCTTGGGTTTCTGTGTGAAGATGACATGGACCAGAGACCTCTACTTACCAGCAAACAAATACATAGAATGAGTAAAAATATATACTTTCATTGGTTTAAAGCCACTGAAATTCTGGGATCATTTGTTATCTCAGCATAACCTATTATACATTCTGAGCAATACAGAGGCGAATGCTCTCTATCTCATGGACTTATTGTGAAGATCAATGGAATAATGGGAGTGGAAGTACTTTATAAATTCTGAAGCTGTGTGCTCATACCATGTATTATTACATGCCGGATAGTATATCTGATTAGCAGATCCTATTGAGTTGTATTCTAATAGATTTTCACAAATAGAATTTTTGTAGACACTTACATTGTATATTTTTACATTATAGGAAGATATTTATTTGTTTTCATAATGCTTTTATGTGGGAGCTTTCTCTTTTGATAGGAAGAGAACCAACTCTGAGATCTGAAGGTTTCTCAAAGACTATGAGTATTGATAACTAGTCACTCTTGGCATAACAGTTACCACTAGTTCCATTTTCTTTTTATCTAGGCTCAAAGAAACATTTGGGAGGGGGAACCCCACTCTTCCCAAAGAACAACTCTGGATTTTACCTCTTTGAGAGCAAAGTCTCCTGGATTGTAGGCCTAATAGTTACAAGCCAATAACTCCACTAGATGATGACTTGCAAACATTTAGCTTGAAAGGGTAGTGTGGAAAAAGTCAACCCTTCCCGCAGCAGTTTCTTCACTGAGCCCAACAAGATTACCATGGAGAAGCTGAGCACTAAGAAAGTTTATGAGCCAAAGAGGAACCCAGACCTAAACAACATCTTCTGCCAGTCTCTCTCTTGTCCATGAGACTCTAATCAGACTAGCTATCTTTTTCTTCTTTTAACAGAGATTATTCCTGACATTTATGTTCTTAGTCTATTCCCTCTGGCTAGAATGTTCTTCCTGCAGGTCTTCCCATGCCTGCCTCATCTCACCATCCAGATTTTAGCTCAAAGGTAACTCCTGAAAGAAGTTTTCTTTGTCCCTACCTCAATTGCTCCCTATGTTTTTACCCTAACTTATTTTACTTTAGATCATGTATATCAATCTGATGTTATATTTTATAGTTATTTATTTCTTATACATTTATTTTATGTTGGCTTTGTTTATTTATTTATTTATTTATTTATTTATTTATTTATTTATTTATTTATTTTTGAGAGAGAGAAAGAGTGTGTAAGCAGGAGGAGCAGAGAGAGAGAGGAAGAGAGAGAATACTAAGCAGCCTCCATTCTCAGTGAGGAGCCTGACTCTGGGCTCACTCAATCTCATGACCTTGAGATCATGACCTGAGCTGAAATCAAAAGTCGGATGCTTAACCAACTGAGTCACCCAGGCACCCCAACTTATGTAATATATAATATGATTATATAATATATTCATTTGTTTAATTTAGTTGTTTCTTTTATTCATTTGCTCTACTCTCAGTGTCTAGAACAGTGTTTGGGACATAGTAGGTGCTCAAAAATATTTCTTGAGTGCATGAGCAAACAATAATCTTCCAACAGCAGAGCAGCATTTCTCAAATACATATCCTAAATTCTAAGTGTCTGTTGGAAGTGTCAGTGGTATGGGAAAGCAGATATAAACTTGTCTATACTTTGACATCTTTCAGCAAACACCATTCTGTGACTTTCTTTTATCTTTTATTCATTTAACAAATGCTTTTTGAGAAACTAAGGGAAAAACAGTATAGAAGAAAGCCCTGGAACCATGTTCCAGTCTTTATTCATCTGGATGACTTCTAAAATATTACTGAGAAAATAAACAGGCAATAACATCAAAGAAAGTTCTGAAGAAGCTGGGCAGTAATGGGGAGAGGTAGGCTCCCTACAAGATACTAAAACCTTTTATAAAGGACACCATAAATGGATAAATGGATAAATGGAATATTACTCCATCATAAAAAGAATGAAATCTTGCCACTTGCAATAACATAGATGGATTTAGGGAATATAATGCTAAGTGAAATAAGTCATCAGAGAAAGACAAATACCATATGATTTCACTCATATATGGAATTTAAGAAGCAAAACAAACAAAGAAAAAAGAGACAAAAAACCCAGACTATTAATATAGAGATTAAACTGATGGTTGCCTGAGTGGAGGTGGGTAGGGGGATGTGTGAAATAGGTGGAAAGGATTAAGAGCACACTTATACAATGAGTACTGAATAGTTTATAGAATTGTTAGATCATTATATTATATACTTGAAACTAATATAATATTGTATGTTAATTATATTTCAATAAATAACTTTTACAAAATAACAGTAATAGGAATGTGGTGAGAAGGAGGAGTTAAAAGAGTGGAGTAGTAGGGGGACCCTATGCTTGCCTAATCCCTTGAACACAGCCAGGTAAATATCAAATCATTCTGAATACCCAAGAAATCAATCTGAAGACAGAGAAAACAAAGTGTATATCTAAAGGAAGAAAAATGGCCACATTGTGGAAGGCATGAGCTGTAGAGAGTTGATTTGGGGATAAAAGAATTGCAGGTGATGTGGAAGGGAGGGAGCCCTGATCATGGAGAGAAAAGTGAGAGAGAATGACAGAGAAAGAGTAAAAGCAGCATGCAGGGGATTACACAAGAAAAACTCTTCCTCAAAACCATTGACTGGGAAAAGGAGAGGGGCTCAAAGTGTGAAGTTTTACTAGTCCCCACCATTGCTGAGGTTGTACCTGGCAGGCTTAGTGGTGCTCTGGTGGGGAAGGAGGTGGAAGCCAGGGAGTGGATAATGTGGCCTGAGGATTCCCTGGATCACTAAGAAAGAAACAGTTCCCCTTCTTGAAGTGCACTTGGGAGAAGTGGTACAGCGTCTCCGGGGACAAAAGAGTTGGTGGGCACCAATGTGCTACCCTGTTCATTACCTTAGGAACAGAGACACCTGCTGAGGGCAGCAAACCTTGGTGCTGGCTTTATGCCATACTTTACTTTAAACTCTGAACCACAGGGCAGCCCTGGTGGTGCAGCGGTTTAGTGCCGCCTGCGGCCCGAGGTGTGATCCTGGAGACCTGGGATTGAGTCCCACGTTGGGCTCCCTGTATGAAGCCCGCTTCTCCCTCTGCCTGTGTTTCTGCCTCTTCTGTCTCTCATGAATAAATGAATAAAATTAAAAAAAAAACAAACTCTGAACCACAGCATGGTCTTACAACTGCTTTTTCTGAGACAAACTGGCACCAGCCACAGAGTGGCAAGACCCTCCGCCAGAGGATCAGTGAAGATCCACACTACATCGGGTCCCTAAAATTTAGAGTTTTGAAACCCAGCCGTGCACCTGAGATAAAACACAGGAGTACTGTGTCTCCTGTGAGGCAGACAGCTTAGAAACACGGTGAAGGCAGGAATCTGACAGAAGCCAGGGACACAAGAGGGGGGATTGTTTGCTCTTCTGTGAGGGCTTCCTGAAGAGTGATTGGTGCAAACTCCTCACTCAGGGGACCAGAGAACAGGCCAATGCCATTTTTCCTCCGCCAATCAGCACTGATAGACTTCAGTGAGCAACACAGCACCCCCGAGTGGAGGCTGAAGCCACTTACACCAAGTCCCACCAAACTGCGCCCTGCAGGTGGCATCTTTACAAAAGCCAGCCTAACTGAGAACCAGCACAGCAGGCCCATCCCCAAAGATGAGTACAAACCTTTTACATGCACCAAGTCTATAGATCATAGAGTGCTGCAAAGCTTCAGCTCTAGGGGAAATAGGATCTAGCTTCTTTTAAAAAGCAGACAAAAACACACCTAGTTAGAACTTCCCACAGAGTGGACAAGATTAAAAAATACCTCACTGCAGGCAAGAGGAAATTCTTCGGAGGATTGACCTGAGGGAAGGAACAGCCAAAATGTGACAGCAGAGTGTACACTCTGGAACACTTCCTGAAGCACCATGGCCAAGACAGTATAGGACCTCTTCTTAATATAGCCATCAATCTCAAGAGCAGGGCTATAATAGGCTTTCCTAATACATGCACTAAAAAAACAATGATCTAGACAAAATGACAAGACAGAGGAATTCACTCCAAAAGAAAGAACAGGAAGACATCACAGCCAGGGATTTAATCAAAACAGTTATACATAAGATGCCTGAACCAGAATTTAAAACAACAATCATAATCATAATTTTTAAATCTAGCTGTATTTAAAAAAAGCATAGGAGACACTGGAGAATCCCTTACTACAGAGATGAAAGACTAAAAATTAGTCAGGTCAAAATTTAAAAATGCTATAACCAAGATGCAAATCTGACTGGATGCAATGACAATGAAGATGGATGAAGCAGAGGAATGAATTAATGATGTAGAAGATAAAATTATGGAAAATAATGAAGCTAAAAAGAAGAGGGAAAGTAAAGTATTGGATCACAAATGTAGACTTAGGGAATTCAGCGACTCCTTAAAGTGTAATAACGTTAGTATCACAGGAGTCCCAGAAGAGGAAGAGAGGGATAAAGGGGCAGAAGGTTTATTTGAACAAATTACAGTTAAAAACTTCCCTAATCTGGGGAAGGAAACACACATTGAAATCCAAGAGGAACAGAAGATACCCATCAAATTCAACAGCACCCGGCCAATACCAAGACATATTATATCAAATTCACAAAATACACAGACAAGGGAAGAATCCTGAAAGTAGCAAGGGAAAAAAGTCCTTAACCTACAGGAAAAGACAAATCAGGTTCACAGATCTAGCCACAGAAACTTGGCAGGCCAGAAGATAGTGGCAGGATATGTTCAATGTGCTGAATGTAAAAACTATGCAGCCAAGAATACTTTATCCAGCAAGGCTGTCATTCAGAATAGAAGGAGAGATAAAGAGTTTTACAGACAAAAAAATTAAGGAGTTTGTGAACACTAATCCAGTCCTGCAAGAAATATTAAAGGGGACTCCCTGCGTAAGAAAGAAAGATGAAAAGCAACAAAGACTTGAAAGAAACAGAGAACAACACCAGAAACATCAACTTTGCAGGTAACACAATGGCACAAAATTAATATTTATCAATAATCATTCTGAATGTAAGTGGACTAAATTCTCCAATCAAAAGACATAGGATCAGAGAAAGACAAATACTATATGATTTCACTCATATATGGAATTTAAGAAACAAAACAGGTGATCATAGGGGAAGAGAAGGAAAAATAAAATAATATTAAAATAGAGAGGAAGGCAAACCATAAGAGACATTGAACTCTAGGATACAAACTGAAGGTAGCTGGAGGGGAGGTGGGTGGGGGAAAGGAGTAGTTCAGTGATGGACATTAAGGAGGACACTTGATGTAATGAGCACAGGGTGTTCTATGCCGCTGATGAATCACTAAATTCTACCCCGGTAACTAATAATACAGTACATGTTAAATATATCGAATTTAAATAATTTTTTAAAAAGACATGGAGTATCAGAATGGATAAGAAAACAAGACTCATCTATATGCAGCCTTCAAAAGTCTCATTTTAGACCTAAAGACATCTGCAGATTGAAAGTGAGGGAACGAAGAACCATCTATCATGCTAATAGATGTAAAAAAAAAAAAAGCCAGAGTGGTCATACTTATATCAGACAAATCAGATTTTTAACCCAAAGACTGTAATAAGAGATGAAGAAGAGTACTATATCAAAGGTACTATATGAAGGGGTATATCCATCAAGAAGATCTAACAATTGTAAATATACCCCCTCCTTGGGAGCACCCAAATGCATAAATAAATTAATAACAAACATAAAGAAACTCATTGGTAATAATACAATAATATTAGGGAACTTTAACACCCCAATTACAACAATGGACATACCATATAAGCAGAAAATCAACAAGGAAATGATGGCTTTGAATGACACACTGGATTGGATGGGCTTAACAGGTATATTCAGAACATTTCACTCTAAAGCAACAGATACACATTCTTTTTGAGAGCACATGGAACATCCTCCACAATAGATCACATACTAGGTCTCAGCCCTCAACAAGTACAAAATGATTAAGAACATATCATGCATATTTTCAGACCACAATGCTGTAAAACTTGAAGTCAAGCACAAGAAAAACAAATTAGAAAGACCACAAATACATGGAGATTAAAGAACATCCTACTAAAGAAAGTATGGGTTAGCCAGAAAATTAAAGAAGACATTAAAATATACATGGAAGCAAATGAAAATGAAAACAGGATAGTTCAGAACCTTTGGGATGCAGCAAAGGCGGTCCTAAGAGGGAAGTATATAGCAATACAAGCCCACCTCAAGAAGCAAGAAAAGTCTCAAATACACAACCTAATATTTTCCCTAAAGGAGCTAGAAAAGGAACAGCAAATAAATCCAGCAGAAGAAGGGAAATAATAAAGATTAGAGAAGAGATAAGTGATATAGAAACAAATAAACAAAAAACCACAAAAGAACATGTCAATGACATTAGGACCTGGTTCTTTGAAGGACTTAATGAAATTGATAAACCACTAGCCAGATTTATTAAAAAGAAAAGAGAGGCAAAAGAAACAAAAGCAAAAATGAACTATTGGGACTTTATCAACATAAAAGCCTTCTGCACAGAGAAGGAAAAAATAAAAAAAACTAAAAGGCAACCTACCAATGGGAGAAGATATTTGCAAATGATGTATCTGACAAGGGATTATTATCCAAAATCTATAAAGAACTTATCAAACTTAACACCCAAAAAGCAAATAATGCAGTTAAAAAATGGGCAGAAGACATTTTTCCAAAGACATCCAGATGGTTAACACATGAAATGATGCTCAACATCACTCAGCATCAGGGAAATGCAAATGAAAACTACAGTGAGGTAGCACTTCACACCAGTCAGAATGGCTAAAATTAACAACACAGGAAACAACAGATGTTGGCTAGGATGTGGACGAAGGGGTACCCTCTTACAGTGCTGATAGGAATGAAAACTGGTGCAATCACTCTGGAAAAAAGTATGGAGATTACTCAAAAAATGAAAAATGGAACTAGCCTATAACACAGCAAATGCACTACTAGGTATTTCCCCAAAGGATACAAAAGGGTTACATGCACCCTAATGCTTACAGCAGAATTATCAAAAATAGCCAAGAATATAAAGAGCCCACGTATCCATCGACTGATGGATAAAGAAGATAAGTGGAATATTACTCAGCCATTGAAAAAATGAAAAAAAAAAGAATGAAACGTTGCCATTTGCAATGACATGTACAGAGCTATAGTGTATTTTGCCAAGGGAAAAAAGTCAGAGGAAGAAAAACGCCATATGATTTCACTCAAATACAGAATTTACAAAACAACACAGATGAACATAGGGAAATAAAAAAAACATAGGAGGGCAAAAATAAGACTTTTTAAAATTAATTAATTAATTAATTATTATTGGACCTCAATTTGTCAAAATAACACCCAGTTCTCAACACGTCAACTGCCCGCCTCAGTGTCTGTTCCCCAACATCCAATCCCGCCCACCCACCTCCCCTTCTACCACCCATTGTTTGTTTCCCAGAGTTAGGTGTCTCTCGGGTTCTCACCCTCACTGATATTTCCCACTCATTTCTCTCATTTTCCCATTATTCCCTTTCACTATTTTTTATATTCCCCAAATGAATGAGACCATATAATGTGTGTCCTTCTCCAATTGACTTACTTCACTCAGCATAATACCCTCCAGTTCCATCCACGTCGAAGAAAATGGTGGGTATTTGTCATTTCTAATGGCTGAGTAATATTCCATTGTATACATAGACCACATCTTCTTTATTCATTCCTCTTTCGATGGACACTGAGGTTCCTTCCACAGTTTGGCTATTGTGGACATCGCTGCTATAAACTTTGGGGTGCAGGTGTTCTGGCGTTTTACTGCATCTGTATCTTTGGGGTAAATCCGCAGCAGTGCAATTGATGGGTCGTAGGGTAGCTCTATTTTTAACTCTTTGAGGAACCTCCACACAGTTTTCCAGAGTGGCTGTACCCGTTCACATTCCCACCAACAGTGCAAGAGGATTCCCCTTTCTCCTCCACATTCTCTCCAACATTTGTTCTTTCCTGTCGTGTTGATTTTCCCCATTCTCACTGGTGTGAGGTGGTATCTCATTGTGGTTTTGATTTGTTATTTCCCTGATGGCAACTGATGTCGACCATTTTCTCAAGTGCTTTTTGACCATGTGTATGTCTTCTTTGGTGAAATTTCTGTTCATGTCTTTTGTCCATTTCATGATTGGATTGTTTGTTTCTTTGGTGTTGAGATTAATAAGTTCTTTATAGATCTTGGATACTAGCCCTTTATCTGATAGGTCTTTTGCAAATATATTCTCCCTTTCTGTAGGTTGTCTTTTAGCTTTGTTGACTGTTTCTTTTGCTGTGCAGAAGCTTTTTATCTTGATGATGTCCCAATAGTTTATTTTTGGTACTGTTTTCCTTGCCTTCATAGATGTATCTTGCAAGAAGTTGCTGTGCCCAAGTTCAAAAAGGGCACCTGTGCTTTATTCTAGGATTTTGAAGGATTCTTGTCTCACATTTAGATCTTTCATCCATTTTGAGTTTATCTTTGTGTATGGTGTAAGAGAATGGTCTAGTTTCTTTCTTCTGCACATGGCGGTCCAATTTTCCCAGCACCATTTATTGAAAAGACTGTCTTTTTTTCCAGTGGATATTCTTTCCTGCTTTGTCGAATGAGTTGGCCATAGAGGTGAGGGCCCATTTCTTGGTTCTCTATTCTGCTCCATTGATCTATGTGTCTGTTTTTGTGCCAGTACCACATTGTCTTCATGATCACAGCTTTGTAGTACAACCTGAAATCTGGCATTGTGATGCCCCCAGCTATGGTTTTCATTTTCAATATTCCCTTGGCTATTAGGAGTTTTCCTGATTCCACACAAATCTTAAGATGATTAGTTCCAACTCTCTGGAGAAAGTCCATGGTATTTTGACAGAATTTACATTAAACGTGTAAATTGCCCTGGGTAGCATAGACATTTTCACAATATTAATTCTTCCAATCCATGAGCATGGAATGTTTTTCCATCTCTTTGTGTCTTCCTCAATATCTTTCAGAAGTGTTCTGTAGTTTTTAGGGTATAGATGCTTTACCTCTTTGGTTAGGTTTATTCCTAGGTATCTTATGCTTTTGGGTGCAATTGTGAGATTGACTCCTTAATTTCTCTTTCTTCAGTCTCATTGTTAGTGTATAGAAATGCCACTGATTTCTGGGCATTGATGTTGTATCCTGCCACACTGCTGAATTGCTGTATGAGTTCTAGCAATCTTGGGGTGGAGTCTTTTGAGTTTTCTATGTACAGTTTCATGTTATCTGCGAAAGGGAGAGTTCGACTTCTTTGCCAATTTGAGTGCCTTTTATTTCTTTTTGTTGTCTGATTGCTGAGGCTAGGACTTCTAGTACTGTGTTGAATGGCAGTGGTGAGAGTGGACAGAATCCTTGTCGTGTTCCTGATCTTAGGGAAAGGCTCCCAGTGTTTCCTCATTGAGAATATTTGCTGTGGACTTTTCATACATGGCATTTAAGATGCTGAGAAATGTTCCCTCTATCCCTACACTCAGAAGAGTTTTGATCAGGAATGGATGTTGTATTTTTTCAAATGCTTTCTCTGCATCTACTGAGAGGATCATATGATTCTTGTTTTTTCTCTTGTTGATATGATCTATCATGTTGATTGCTTTATGAGTTTTAAACCAACCTTGCATCCCGGGAATAAATCCCACTTGGTCATGGTGAATAATCTTCTTAATGTACTGTTAGATCTTTTTTAAAAAAATATTTTATTTACTTATTCGAGAGAGAGAGAGGCAGAGACACAGGCAGGGGGAGAAACAGGCTCCATGCAGGGAGCCCGATGTGGGACTGGATCCTGGGACTCCAGGATCACGCCCTGGGCTGAAGACGGTGCTAAACCGCTGAGCCACCCAGGGATCCCTGTACTGTTGGATCTTACTGGCTAGTATCTTGTTGAGAATTTTTGCATCTGTGTTCATCAGGAATATTGTTCTATAGTTCTCCTTTTGGTGGAGTCTTTGTCTGGTTTTGGAATTAAGGTGATGCTGGCCTCATAGAATGAGTTATTCCATCCCTTTCTGTCCTTCAAAACAGCTTTAGTAGAATAGGTATTGTTTCTTCTTTAAACGTTTGATAGAATTTCCCTGGAAATCCATCTGACCCTGGACTTTTGTGTCTTGGGAGGTTTTTTTGACTGCTTCAATTTCCTCCCTGGTTATTGGCCTGTTCAGGTTTTCTATTTCTTCCTCTTCCAGTTTTGGTAGTTTGTGGTTTTTCAGAAATGTATCTATTTCTTCTAGATTGCCTAATTTATTGGCATATAGGTGCTCATAGTATGCTTTTAAAATTGTTTGTTTTTTCTTGGTATTGGTGGTGATATCTCCTTTTTCGTTTGTGATTTTATCAATTTGAGGCTTTTCTCTTTTGTTTTAGTAAGGCTGGCTAATGGTTTATCTA